>NC_064291.1:57401450-57511128 GCF_019186545.1 Solanum stenotomum
TTTCTGAAATATGAATTTATATTCCTCTTATAAGGTGGTAAAGAAATATGTGAATGATAGAAAAATATTATTACTTATGGATGTAAAAGATAAATTAATTTTGTTTTAATTTTTTTTTTTAAGTATAAAAACCTTAAATTAATCAACTTTTTATCATGTTAACAGCTTAAAGGGTATTTCAGACATTTTGATAAAAAAAAGTGTTTACCAGCACTTATTTGCCAAACACATCAACAACTTTTTTTTCAACTGCAGCACTTTTATCCAAACACATAACTACTTATTTTAAAAATAAGTTCCAGCACTTTAAAAAGTTACTTTTTTTAAGTCAATCCAAACGGGCTCTAAGCATACCACAAAAAGAATAAAAATATGACTGGTACAAGCAAGTGATCAATATCACACAAAAATTTACCAGTATTATTATTCCATAAGGGGCTGTTTGGTTACAAAGAATAAACTCTTACCCCGTCTTTTGAGTTGACTAATGCCCCTACCGCCTTTATGGACATGATGACTCGGATGGTCCCCAGAGGGCCAATAGGCTGTAGCCAAAGTATAGGCTCTAAGCTTCACCCCTTCGATCCTAGAGAAATCTTTGGGACTCAATGGAGGAAAGGAATTCATTGATGAAATGACAGAGTCTTACCCTAGAATAAAATTTGGGAAATAAAATCTATCCGGTATTAGCTAAATTAGTATTAAAAATTTATCAAAATTATATTATGATTATCTATTCCTCATGGTTATAAAATTCAGTTATTAGACATGCCGTTAAAATTGTTCTAAATTTTTTTTTGAAGTGTAGATATGCCTGTCCCAATAATAACCTTAATTAATTCATCTGCCCTTTTTTTCATCCTTGTATCACATGCTCACGTAACATATATAGTATAAATCAATAGCTTTCTTTTACTCGAGATTTTGACAACCTTGAAATTATACTACTTGTATAGCAAAATGACAAAAAACTTGAATGCAATAGGTGATGGTGAAATAAATTTTCCGATACTCGTATATCGAAATGTGAAGTGTTTTTCTCCATGACCATGTGGTCTGCATTCTGCAACAATGCTTGTGCATAGCTTACTAGCTATAAAGTTAATTTTATAAGTAATTAAACCGCTATAAGCTTTTAAATTTTATTTTTCAAGTTTAAAATTGGAAATATATACCAATCTTATTTGATAAACAAATACTTATTCAAAAATAATTTCTTAGAAACGGCTAATAAGTATAGTGAATGAGATGTTTGCTGCTCGTTTTAATTTTCATGAATTGGTCAGTACTGCTCATGATATGTTGATTTGTGACCTCTTTTTTCCCTCCAGAGTCATGTATTGAAATTCCGATTAAATTTAGATCGCATACCAAAGGGCCATTTGGAATAACAAAATTTTCTCCGTATCTAGTGCTCAAATCTGAGACCTCTGATTAAGAGTGGATCAGTTCTACCGTTTGCGCCACAAATTGGTTGGACTTTTGTTTGTAGGAGGCGACGGATGATTGGTGGATCATGTGACTTGTTAATTTTGCAGCAGTATTTGTCTAATCTTTCGGTGCTTGTCTTATCAGTAATCACTCATGTTTACACAAAATCTTTGTAAACCATATTTTTGTTGTACAATTTGTGGATTGTCTCTCATGTCACATTTCATTTATTATTATGATGACTCTAGGTATCTATCTCATAATAACTACTACACAAAATTTGCAAGAAAAAGTTTGTGTTATACAATTGTTCAAAATTAATAACATAATCAAATTAAAGATATGGGATGTGATTATAATAGATACATATTTATTTCATCTAATACAAATTGTTTAATCAATGAAATGAAGGTACAATATTATCCGTTTAGACGGCCTATTAAACATGTTAGGATGAAGGTCAATCAATCTACCTATTTTCTAGCAAAAAAAGAACACAAACCTGAAGATGATTTGATATTTTGATATTTTGATATTTTGGAGTAAAGCAGTTATGAACAAGGAATTTCTTTTTATAGTGGACTTAAGTCGTATTTCTTATGAACGATATTTGCATTAGTTTTCTTCCATCGTACCCAAATAAATATGTATACATCTAACTCCGATCCTATTATTAATGTTCCTGCAATGTTTCATTGAAAGACTTGAAACGGCTCAGCTAATATTGCAGGTAAAATATTAGTCCTTTTGGACCGCTTCTTAATTAATAGGAGTATTTAGCTTAGTTTAATTGTCATTTTAAGACGTTTGATTCCTCTAGCTAAAATACAGTATGCAGCATAGGATTTGACAAGTGAAATTTCAGTAATATTGTGTTGAAAAATTCATGTAGTTATAAATGCTGAATAAAACTTGATGTATGGTTCAACCTTCAAAGTTGGTATTATTTGGCCATTAATTTACACAAATGGCTTCTCCATTTAAACGTGTCTGCAAATAAATAAAATCATGTATTTAACCAATAGTGCTAGTGGTCTGTGGTCATGTCATATCATTAAAAAAGAAAACTTCACATTGAAAATAGCTAATCCAACCAAAACATGTTAAAAGTTTTATTATTAATTCATGATATACATGATCACAGTAGTACAAAGTTCCACGACATTGATCCTTCACTACTTGTGTTAATTACGTAATTCAGAATTAATTAAGACAGCTCTGCACAAAGCATATGAACATTAAATTCAAATAAAATACATGTAAATATATATAATTTCTGTTACTATTTTCCATTGAATTCGAAGCTGATCGAATTAATTGGTGTCTGATTCTTCTCTGGTTCATGCACCATCATAAAGTTGGTATTTGACAATTATAAATAAGAATAGAAAATTTTCGCTCATCCTACTATAAGTAACTCGTTTTTACATTTTATGTCCGAAGTAAATGTATTTCATTTCACGTTGTACATGACATCAACTTCAAGCCTAAGATTCATCAAGAATCGTATCAACTAAGTTATTTTTGGTAGTTTTTACATTTCCACCAAGTAGTTGATACATCTTTATTTGTTTATAGACTAGCTAGTATTTAATTAACTATCCCGTTTCAATATATCAACTAACTTGAATAATTTGAATTTTCATTGAATTGGTGGACCTCATTAGAAGGATAAAGAATCATCCACTAGATGTTTTTTTACTCACAAACTCATGAATTTTTAATTACATGTAATTAAGAATAGAAAGATATCGTACGTAATAACATATAACTCATATAGTTCATTACGACATTACATGCCCTAATAATTAAATGTATTCATTCCACCTAGTATCGACTTCAAGCCTTCTGATATAATAACTGAAATTCACGAATGATCGTCGACTATGTTATTTTTGGTAATCTTTTCATCTCCATCAAGTAGTTGATACCTCTTTGTTTGTCTGTAGACTAGTGTATTTAATTAGCTAGCTACTATTTGGTTTCAAAATTCACAAACCTGAGTCCTGACTTATTTGAATAATTATCATCGAATAGGACTCGTTAGATGAAGAAAGGACTATATATCTAGCTACTAGGAGTTTCTTTTATTCATAGGCTCAAAGCTAACATTGTAAGTTCATTACAACATTCCATGTCCTAATTAAGTGTATTTCATTTCGCTTGTACCTATATATGGCGTTAGTAAACTTAAAAGACTTTTAAGCCAAGCTCGTGGAGCTGATTAATCATGGTGAAATTATATAAGTGTATGTGTATATTTCAACGTCATGTATTAATTGGCTTTGATGTATATCAATTATCATACATCTCTCAGCAGCACCTATAGTGTTGCTCTCTTGTCAATTTCCTTCACTATACAATACATGGTTCCTCTCTATCGAACAATAGTATGTGATTAGTTAATGTCAAGTTCAAATTGAAGTAGTCGATGATGTTATGAGTACATAATTACTTTCCCGCCCCAAAAAAGAAGATAGAAATAAATGCAGATACATAAGAAGTCAAAATAAGAATACTTTCTAGCATGGCATAATAATAATAATAATAATAATAATAATAATAATAATAGGAAGTCAACTCTGCTGAATTTAATTAAATTGATCAATTTTACACCATTTTCCAAGAAGAGTATATATCAGAGATCATTAGAAAAAGGTTTTTTAGCTACGTTGTTGATTTCACTAGCTAGCTTGGACCATGCATGCAACTGCGACCTAATTAATTATAGGTAACAACATTGCCACAATTTTTATAATTTCTCTGAAAATTTAAAAGAAAAGATGATTGAAATACGCAGATTTTGATCATGATACCCCAAAACTTAATTAATAGTATAAGATTATACAGATGGATTGATAAAAATAAAGGATGAATAATAATATATATAAATGAGGTGTTGTTGGATGTTGGCAATATATATATATATATATATATATATATAATGCCATGCATGCAGACTGCAGTAGTGATGAACTATTGGCCAGCAGGAAATTGGTCACATGCATGCATGAATATTTTGAATAAACTGTTTCCTTAGAGACCTAATCTATCAACAACTAACAATGAGCTGGTTTCGCCCACCATTAATCTTATTTCTTCTGTGGGTTCAATATAATTAATTAATGGGTAGTGCTATATATTTATCTATAATTTTAACTATATTTACATTTGTGGTTAGTATAATTGAGTTCGAAACCAGGAATTTAAACAAAGTAGTCTCCTTACAAGCATTCTAGGTTATCAATCAGCACTGGCTAATCATAAACTGTATGTACTTTTAAATAACTTACATTAACAATAAGTTAAAGAGTAATTATAGATATCTTTAATCCAAATTAATTAAAACTGACTATTAGATATCTCCAATCTAAATAAATTAAAATCAATTATATGAATGTTCAATATTTTTGAAGTGGATAACATTAAAGCTAAGTATCATAATTAATCTGTTATTCATCAAATGTAGGGCGAAGAGACAATTAGTCAAATTCAAAAAAGGAAATAAAAAATTGAAAGTAGTTGGCTGTTGTGGAGAGCCTCCTTAATGGTTAGCAGATAAAATAAAAAGTCAATCACTTGCTGACTTTGTATTAATGGACCTCCAACTGCCACGTGTAACGTGAACTTGTTACTACATATTCATTCTTTTTTTTTGTTTTAAAAAAAATAAAAAAATAATGAGCAACTTTCAATATAGCAAATATAAAAATTATATTTGTATGTTATAGCTATAGTTTGCATAATTGCGCTCCATAGCAAATTTTATGTTTGCTATGGAGCTTGTGATTTGTATAATTCGCTATACATATACGAATGACTATTAATATGTAAATTTCAGTATACATATACGAATATGGTTATTAATATGTATATTTTGGTATACATATACGAATCAATTGTATAATTTGTGTTTGTATAAAGTGAGAAAGAGAGAAAGACAAAAGAAAATTGAGCAGAGGAAGATCTGTATTTGTATAATTTTAAGTGTACTAGATTTTCGACACGTGTGTTGCACGTGATTATCAATTCAGAAAATTTAATCGAAAAATTGAATAATAAGCTTTGCACAAAATAATATTGCAGATTCTTTTGTAAATGTTCAATGTGGATCATCATATATCTCTTATTCACATGAACCTATAAAGATAGTCAATGAAAAATTTTATTAGTTAAACGCAACAATGTATATATTTATTTCAATTTGATGACGTTCAATCATGTAATTAGTCATATCGCACTAATATTACCTTATAGAATATTACCTTATAGACGATATTTGTTGTGTATTTTTCTTGTCATCTAACCAGATGTGCTTTGACATGTATTCCACTTAATTTGTTTAGATGTCATATGATCATGTGGAGAACAACTACATTTTATTTTTAGAACTATTTTTGTATATTAATTTTTATTTTATAAGTTATAACATAATAGATGACGTTCTTTTTGTTGGCTCTCATATTTGACTTCTCAATTGTCTATGTACATAAATCAAAGATATTTATATAACTGTCCATAGTTAATTGAGAAATGTTTCTTTTTTATTTTAAACCGAAAAAAAACTAAAAATTAAAATTAAAGAATATATTCTATCTGTGAAATCATATATATAATCACTTATTTATCTTACACCCAACAAAGATATAGTTCATATACTTGTAAACAATTTTCAATTTATTCAACCAAGCATGATTCGTCCAAGGGAAAATGACAACACCGTGTTATCACATATATAGGGGCGATATAATAATATGAAAAATTATTGGTCAAAAGTTAATATAAGGAAAGATTAAAAATAGAAATAATTAATGTAATAACTATGAGAATTCATAATATTATAACTAAAGAACGTAAAAGAGTGAATAATATTGGCAATAATTAGTAATAACTAAGAGAATTTATAATGTTATAACTAAAGAATTAATGTACAATAGATGAATTTCTAATAAACTTTATACTTACATAAATAAATAGGACTTTTAATTAATGTTACTATTTTCTTTATAGTTATTAGATTTTAATTTAGTGTAGGGACAAAATGAAAATGTTTATTCCATATTACTGAATTTAAAATTTATTTTGTTAATGATAAATTTTAAATGATTCATATATATTCACAAAATTTTAAAATAATATATTTTGAAGTTAGAAGATCTTGTTAACTTGATAATACATTTGTGACATATATAAATACCTACCCAATATATATATATATATATTTGCATTAATGAAAATATATATCTCATAAAAATTAATTATTAAATAAATAATAAAGACTAAACTAATACACACTTCAATAGACATTATTAGAAATCATATGAACTTTTCTTCGTCAAAAATACTGAAATATTAAGAAATAGTAAATTATTAAAACAAAATGGCAATGTTTACATAGTAATAACTATTTTAAAGAAAACTTCCTGAGAATCTAAATCATATAAGTAGCATTGATAAATAAAGTAATTCTTTTGTCTTGAGCATCAAAATAATAAATCGTGATAATTTTCTAACTCTTGAGAAGTTTAATAATTTTGGAACAAGATATTCAGAAACATATATCTATACCACAAGAGAAATTGTTAACAAAAATAAATGAATTTAGAGTACAATAAAAATTAAACTAATACAAACTTCTACTGACATTATTACAAGTCATATGAACATTTCTTCGTCGAA
Source organism: Solanum stenotomum (assembly GCF_019186545.1). Taxonomy (NCBI): domain Eukaryota; kingdom Viridiplantae; phylum Streptophyta; class Magnoliopsida; order Solanales; family Solanaceae; genus Solanum; species Solanum stenotomum. Next base: position 57,408,561 of record NC_064291.1, read on the forward strand.
AATACTGAAATATTAAGAAATAGTAAATCAGTAAAACAAAAGGGCAATATTTATATAGTAATAACTATTTTGAAGCAAACTTCCTGACAATCTAAATCACATAAGTAACATTGATAAATAAAGTAACTCTTTTGTCTTGGGCATCTAAAAAGCAAATCGTGACAATTCACTAACTCTTGAGAAGTTTAATAATTTTGGAAAAAGATATCCAGAAGCATATATCTACATCATAAGAGAAATTGTTGACAAAAACAAATGAATTTAGACTACAATAAAAATTAAACTAATAGAAACTTCAACTGACGTTATTATAAGTCATATAAACTTTTCTTCATCGAAAGTACTTAAATATTAAGAAATGGTAAATCAGTAAAACAAAACGGCAATTTTTATATAGTAATAGCTATTTTGAAGCAAACTTCCTGACAATCTAAATCATATAAGTAGCATTGATAAATAAACTCATTATTTTGTCTTGAATATCACAAAAATAAATCGTGATAATTCTCTAACTCTTGATAATTTTAATAATTTTTTAAAAAGATATTCAGAAGCATATATCTACATCACAAGAAAAATTGTTACCAAAAACAAATAAATTTAGACTACATCATGTTAACTTCATATATTGAAACATTACATAATAATGTATATACTAAGCAAAAAAATAATTATAATATCATCACAATTATTTTCCTCAAGTACTCGAGGTTAAGGAATTTACCTCTTAGGATAGAACAATTTACTTCATCAGAATAGTGGTACCTCATATTCCGCTAAACTTCGAACTCACTCAACGACAATAAATCACACGAAATTTTTTAAAATGCAAGAAGAAGAAGAGTAGAAGATTTAAAAATAATTGTGGTTCAAAATGAGATGAAACCCTTCTATTTATAGTCAACAAAGGGTAGTATGAACAAGTGTTTTTTGTGTCTTATCTGAAAAGTCATGACCTTTCCGAGAAGTCACAACCCTTTCAAAAAGTCACCACATATCGAAAAAGTCACAATTTTTTGAAAAAGTTTCATCAACTCTTTGGAAAAGTCGCAACTCTTTGAAAAAGTCACAACTCATCGAAAAATCACAACCCTTTGAAAAAAGTCACAACTTATCAGAAAAGTCACAACTCATCGAAAAAGTCACAACCTAAGTTAGGGATATTATAGTAATTTAACATTCAAGTTAGGAGTTTATGCTTTTAAGGTAATATATATATATATATATATATAATATAGATAAGACGAAAATATATGTATTTGTATATACAATTTTCTCTCGCTTTATACAAATAGAAACGCAATTTATGCATTTGTGTTTGTATAAAGTGAGAGAGGCGAGGCGAGATTCGCTGGAAGTGAGATGACTGGCAAACATTTTGCTACAGATTAAAATTGAATGAAACTATGGTTAGAGCATTTAATTTGAATTAATAGTTGCAATTTTATAACAATTTTCCTATAAATAATTTTCCCTTGTCTGTGACTTCGACAAACTGGGCTCTTTATTGGATTGGAAAGACCTCCTCAAGTGGGCCTTTACTTGTCCAAATCCAAGATATTAAAGCCCAGGTATTAATATTTCTTAAGAGTAGCAAAATCATTATATTTCAACAAACAATTCTATTTAGAAAAAAAAAAAAAATTGTGAGAAAGAANCTTAGATCATTTCAAAAGGTGATTTTTCTAGAAATAGGAAAATTCCGACACAACATACATAACTATGACTTATTGTGTATAAATATGACACAAATACAGTTAGCGAATTGTATAAAATAAGATTTAATTCAATTTATCCTATACAAGTTTTATAAATAAGATTATACATTATACAACACATTTCAATTGTATAATTGTTTATATTGTATATATAGTGAGATTATTGTACTTCTATTAATAGAGAAAGGTTGTATATTAAACCTAATGGCTAAAAAAAATAAAAATCTGTATAAATAAACATATAAAAAAGTACATATAGTCATTTTGTATAACACTAACTTTATCCGAATATAACATAAACATGTTTTATATGGATATTATATATTATACAAAACATTTCAATTGTATAATTGTTAATATTGTATATATGGTAAAATTGTTATAATAACTACTGCTATTTATACAATAAGTTTGTATATTAAACCTAATGGATGCACATATCTGCAAAAACAAACAGATATAGGGCAAAAATTTACAGAGAAAATATAAGACTAATATACAATCGTAACATATACAAATTAATGATTATACAAATACCTGAACTTCTTCATGTTTATCTTGCTCCAATGAGCCAGAACAAATTCTAATATACAATTGCTTTATACAATAAGTTTGTATATTAACCTAATGGCTAATATACAATTGCTTTTCCTTTCCTCTTCTTACTTGAACTAGCATTGTACTGATCTTTGTCACCTCCCTCAACAATTTCAGATTACTTCAGTTTTGCACTAATTTCATCCAATCTGATTGGGTAATTCTTAAATTTGGATCTGATGTCTTTAATTTATTTGGATTTGGCTATTGAACCTACAATCTCTCCAAAATTCTGAGTTAGACCCAAGAAAAATGTTCATCCATTGTATAAGTGAAAAATCTGTATGGATTATGATTTCATATGAAAGTTAAAGAAATAAGGAAAAAATTGGAAAAAAAATAATTGATTTAGAGGTTTTGGCGGTACCTGAAATTTTTGAAATCGTGATTGAGAGCGTAGTAGTGAAGATTTGAAATTCAAACTGATTTTGTGGAAAGAATTTAGGAGAAATTGAAGGGTATGGGAGAGAGGAAAGAAATGAAGTGAATTGTATAAAGGAAAAGACTTCTATTTTTTTTTTAATTTGTGGGACCTGTCAGTAGCAAGATATACGAAACTGTAGCTACTCAAAGGAAATAAATGAATCAGTAGCTATATTATTTATTTTCAATTAATAATTTGCCATTGCACAATTTTCCCAATTTAATATTAGCATTCTATTTGAAGTATTCTTCAAATTAATTTTACACGACAAACTACATCAGCCGTGGACTAAAAGTCATTATACCGTCCTGTGATTTTCTTTTTACATTATTGATATCTATAAACTTAAGTTATATAATATTTTGAGTAGTAATTTCTTCCTCCTCCTCCTTATTAATTTGAGTAAAAAAAATAAAAGTCAATGCACTATATTTACCTCTACTTTTGTATTATCTTTTTTTTTAAAAAAAAAATTTGTATTAAATGCAATAAACAAATTTGGCACTTAATCTGTTTATTTATGAAAAAGAAAGTATAAGTGGAGACGGCAAAGACGAAAATCGTTTCACTTTCCCTAAATACCAAAATCGTAAAGAGGTGCAGATTCAGAAAAATGGGATACGTTCTAAGGGTGAGATTTGCAGCCTTCTTCGCCGGTGCTGCGGTGGCATCGGCCGGCGGTCTCTACCTTCTCCACAAGGATTACCAAACCGCCCATCATTCCATGTCTCAACAGGTTCCTTTTAATCTTCCATCCACTTTCTGAATTTCAACTAGTTTGGGATTAAGGTGGACTCAATCGATTGAAATAGTATTTTTTTTCTTGTTTTGGGGACTTCAAATTGTGCTATCAGCTATGGGCTGCCCTTTTACCTTTACCCTTCTCTACTTAAATTGCATATTTGTAATTTTTCTTTTGACAAAGTAATTAGGTTCAAATTTTCTAAATTACCTGAGTGTTGCTGAACAGAATCCCTGGGCTTGATGGAAATTACTCTTCTGTTTAATCTAGTGAGAGAAATTAGGATATAATGTAACTGTTGGAAGAATTGCTAGTCAACATATTAAGCTTTCAAGTGCTTTCTGCTTAGTCTCTCCATTGTTGGCAACAGTTACGGGTTCTGTATTTAGTTGTAGCTTGATGTAAGATAGCTAGTGGCCTGGAGCATATTGGTCCCAAATGGAATATGTTCTTCAAATTCTAGCTAGAGTAATCTATGTGTAATTGGTGAACCAGTGCCCTTTTTAGTGGTAACGTTAGCAAATTATCTATAACTTGCTCCAAAATGTAGTTTTCATTTCTAAGTCAGAATGTTAGATAAATCAATCACCATGGCTGTCACAGCAAGACTATTACTGTTGATATGTTTGACATCCTTAAATATGGACTATCTTATAATGGTTATCTTTTTTAATACTGGCGGCTTCATTCAATTGTTCAAGTGGCAATGGCACTAAGGCTCTTTACCTAGGGTGAAGATAATGGTGCTTCAAGGCAAGTACCAAAGTTGGTGATGCATGAAGAGACTTATTCTTGGATGATTTAGTAGCATGGAGACAACAGATTTTAGTTAGGATCCTAACAGTAACAAACAGGAAATTAAATTAGTCATTTTAGCTGGTTTAGTAGAAGGGGTACAACAAATTTTAGTTAGGATCCCAACAATAACAGAAAGGAGATTGAATAAGTCATTATGGAATTAAGATCAGTTGATACTTTAAGGATTATGGTGGTATATAATGACATGATGCAGGCATGATCAGTATGGAGTAGCATCAAATTAGTATGGTAAAGAGTGGAAATGCAAAATTAGCTAGTGGTAGCTAAAACTTAAGAGGAAAGAATGAAGAGAGCAGGAACAGGATTCCTTTTTTAAGATATATATATATATTGTTTTTATTTTTATTTTTATTTTCTTTTACAAATGTGACCATTTTTTTTGAGAAAGTTAACATACAAATGTGACCATTTATTGAATTCCTTTGGCCACTTTCTTTTACAATCACTAATGTTAATTTGCAGATAAACTTTCATAACATGTTTTCGAGGTTTTATTCTTGTTTTCTTAATTTCACATCCCTTTGCCCCAAAGTTAACTACTAATTCTTAACTTCATAGGATATCTCTTTTTCTCCTTGTTCTCCATTTCTAACCCTAGTAGGTCTAGTAAGGATCATTTCAATGGTCAAGAGCATTGTGAAAGTTTAATGCCCAAAATAAGTGCAGAAGTGATGGTAAAAGATGGTAATTTGAACCTAATGCTTGCACAACACTAAGCAATTTAACTTTAAGAGATACAAAATGTGAGGATACATATTACTTAATCATGGTTAAGTTATAAATCCTTATATAATGGATATATGTCTTACATTTCATTGGTTGGGTGTGAACATCGAGGGTGGTTAAGTTTTTGTGGTTGCAACTAAACTGTAGCTTGACCCTTAAAAATCCTGCAATTTATATTAAATGATCTATTTATTATTCTCGTGTTTTCTTGAACACTAAATAGAAGAAAGATGATAATTTTTCTAGCATCAACTTTATACCTATGAAATCAATCATTCATCATGTTCCATAGGTCTATGAAATGTTGCTGCAAATAGTTACTGAAGCTCTCTTTTCTATATTTAAGTGTCTTACTTTCCTTTTTGGTTTGTCCCAAAAAGAGTGTCTCTTTTCTATATTTAGCAAGTTTACCAATTACAACATTCGACATGGCAAGTTTAAGACCACAAGGTTAAAAATTCTCCCATTATTTCTTCAACTTTGTGCGCAGTCAAACTAAGACACTTAAATTGGGATGGATGGAGTATAAGTTGAGCATTTTCTCTTTCTCATGTTCCTTTGTTAAGCCTTATGTATTGCTGCCAAAAGATGACAAGCCATGAAACTCTTTTGTAAATATGGGAAATTGAAAAGATGAAAAGATACAATACTATTTTGACAGGCCAAAATGAAACTTGGTGATTAATCAATATGGACTAAAAGAGCAAATTCTTCAAGCATCTTTTCCTTCATCTGAACTTCAACATGTTACCTCAGCTGGAATCTCTCTGCTATCTGCATGCTATTCACTCTTTTCTTTTATCCAGATGAATGATGTCTATGAATCTCTAAATGGACGCATTTCTGCTTTGGAAAGGCTGAAAGAAGCTGATGCCGCGAAACACGTGGAAGCTACTGAGTAGATTGTTTTAAGAGGTTTCCAATGGAGGCATCAAAATAGATTCCATAGGTTCTAGTTGTTGTTCTGATTCCATTGTGATGTATTTCATGACTTGCTAAATGAAGTTGAGTTTTTTCTTTTGTTTTGCTATATGATGGGTGAAAAGGCACATTTTCCCGAGGTGGTAATGAGAACTTAAAGTCAACTTTGACTCTTTAAGTTTATGAACTCTCCTTCCTTAATAAGATGAAAGCTTGAAGACTAATTTTTCAGCACACAATTATTTGGATACAATGATGATTGTTGGTGGTTCTGGATAACTTTTTTGCTAAATGGTAGATTATTGCTGCCTTTGGAAGTTCACTGTTTTACATTGTCGCTTTTATTTTTCAGAAAGTGGAGGTGATAAACTTGTACCTCTTATATTTGATGCTTCCTCTGACCCGTTTCTATTCCTCTAATGGATTGCTTCACTATTGAATAAATGTCATCAGTCTTAGGTTGTTCCTGTTTCTTGGAAACACCAATGCGGCGTGAGTTACTTATAAAGGGCACGCCACGTTTCATTGGGGAAACTGTGATTTCATATTTGAACATGCCTTGAGGTTTTAATTGAAATAGTTGGTGATAACATCCAAGAGCTTTTGTGGGGGAACCACACCTTTTGGAGATGAGAAAACATAACGAGGAAGTAAGGTTAATTACTGGACTCTCCTTAAAAATGAAAAGAGTGGAACTTAACTTCCCCTTTTATTAGTCACTTTATTACACTCAAACGAATGAAACAACAAGGAAGGGTAGGTCGAAGAAGATGTTAAGTTGAAGACACACTAAGGAGCCAGCCGGGGCCATGAATGATTTGCTCCACTCAAAGGAAAAAACAAACAAAAAAAAGATTAGTGGTAACGATCGCGCACTACCATCTGAGCTACACATCCCCTAGTTGTGTTGAAGAAACACTCCACAGTTTTTTAACCAAACAAAAGTGAAAGTCTTTTTAAGTCATAAAAATGGTTAGTTATATCAGCAAAAAGAAACGATTAGTACTAAAATGAGAATTGCTGGCTATGTGCAGAAAGAAGATCTTAAGTCTTCCCCCTTAACCTCTCGGGCAAACCAGCCTGTACAAACATACTCTCATAAAAAATTATAACACATCTAAAATAGTTTATAATTGCAAATCAAAACAATAATAAATTAGATGGTAAAATATTATGCTAAAAATATAATTTTATTATATGATAAGGTCAATTGGCCTACATACTATAAAACTAATATTGAAAAACATAAATATGTTGGGAGAAAATCTCTCCATAAACAAAACTCTTTAAACGACTACATTGTTGATTTTATTGTGTTCTTGATATGAGAAGATGGGTCTCCAATTTATAGAATTCCAAACTTTTCTTCTAAAGAAAGAATAAACTAAAAATGGAAGAGAATTAGAGTATATTTTTTCTTTCAAAAAAAAGTTTAAAGATTTATGGTGATACTTTGACTTTTCTTTTAAAGAAAAAATAAAACTTAAAATATGGTGGAAAAATTAGCGTGTGATGGACGTGTACAATAATCTCAAAACTTGTACTAAAGAGTAAAGATCAATGTCCCCTTGAATTCCTACCTAATGGAAGGTTGTTCAAGAAAATGAATTAAGGTTTTGTTTATGAGATCGGCGAGGATGGGTTAAGATTTTTCGTCATCATAAATTAATTTATATATAGAGTGAATGGAACATCTTGCCACTAATAATGTTTTTATTCTCCTTACTATGGTATTGTAATATTTAATTGTTTATTACTTTACAAATTACGTAGTATGTTAAAGTTAGTAGATAGTACGTTATTTACTATGGAAAAGATGAAACAAGTGTATACTATAATTGGTCTCTGATATTGTCTTTCTCTAAATTGGCACAACATCTGTATAAAGCTGCAGAAATGAAGCAGGACTAGTCTGTCTTTAATTAAATGAAACACGGGGCTTCATATAAAATTTTAATAATATATAGATTCATTATTATTTTCTTCTTCAAATAAAAAAAAATAGTTTTAGTGGGTGGATGAGCCTCCACATTTTCCTGTTAATTCAGGTTTTTAGTTGACAAATAAGATAATCAGCCACATGGTTTCTCGCCGAACACTTTCTTGTTAAACAAATATAATGCAAAGCCACTGTATATATGATTGATGATCACTTTTGACCTTTTCGATCAATTCAAATATAACTATTTTGAATTTTGTACGTCCCTTAAAAATTAATAATTATTTTTAATTAGCTAAACAGCTACTAGTGAAAACTTACTGGACATCTGTAATCTCAGGATAACTTTCATTTAGAAGTGTGAAATAGTCAATCTTGAAGTGAGTTAAAATTATAAGTTAATAGTAAAGATATCACATGAAATAATCATCAAAGTATGCACATGCTAACCTAAATGTAAACCAGAATTGTATAGAAAAACTTGTGTGAGGGTATAGAAGATGGTCCCAAGAGATGAGGAAAAGCATGTGAGAGAGATAAATATTTCAGAGACTTACTTGTAAATGATTTTTTTTAGCAATAAAATTGGTCACATGCATGAATAACATGAATGTAGAGGTTATGCCAAACTTTTGTAGCCAAACCTTTTGTGCATTTTATTTAATTTTTTCCCAAAGTAATATATGTATGCTTGTAAGTCCTGTGCACACCACGTGAATGGAAGGAAGTCTTGTTGAACAAAGTCTCGTGACAGGAAAATTACAAAACTAAAACGCCAAAACAACGTTCCAACACTCTTTCTGACAATTTGGTTCTTTTCTTACCCATGAGTACGTTTTCCTCTTAAGGAATCATGCTTAACTAGGTGTTTTAATTCGAGGATGGTGTACTGAGATTTTGCAGATAGCTTTTAACAGCATGTAGAATTGAAGTTTATAAGATGGGCAGGACATGTTGTCCTGATCGATTATAATTCATCTTTTTTTATATGGGGTCGGAAAAAGTCAAAAAAGATTTAATCTCACACCTTAATTATCTCGCTAACTAAATGTTTAGATTGGGAGGTTGAGTTGTTAAAACATTGTGATTTGTGAATGTGGTTTAATGTCTATACTAATTATAAGATGAACTTTTAGGGCGTATAGTAGTTGGTAAGTCACATTTTTATCGTCGCCGTGAATTGTGGTATGTCAATCAACATAGTAAAGTATATTCAAAGTCTACCTAAAAAGAAGAGACAAAATTCCATAATGTAGAATAGGGGAACGAAACAATGTTTTTTAATCACGAGATTGAACAGTAATAATATGAAGAGTCTTTTTCTTGTCGTTATTGACTTTATGTCAAAGCAGATAAGCCTCTTTACTTCTTTTCTCTCTTTTTAACTCTTTTCGTGCAATAAATTCGTCTCATTTGTCGCAGTTGATCCCGTGAATTAAACTATGATTCTACCACTTATTTTTATTATTAAATAAAATAAATAGTTTTCTAATAAGCTCTGCAACGACCAACGAACTCTTCAACTACCAACTATATAAGCAGGCTCTTCCCTCCAATAAAAATCAAAAACTTACAAGCACCTTAATTCACTTAATAAGTGAAGCTGAGAAATGGCTCATGCTACTAGGGGTTCTTTAAGCATGCTCATTTTATGCTTCCTCTTACTTAATCTTTCTAATAATTTTGCCTTTGCCTTCACTTCTCAAGATTACTCTAATGCTCTTGACAAATCCATTCGTTTCTTTGAGGGACAGAGGTCTGGAAAATTGCCTGCGAATCAACGCCTTAAGTGGAGGGCTGATTCTGGCTTGTCTGATGGTTCCGGTTACCATGTAATTCTCAAATATACATAACTTATATGTATCTTCCTATTTTTTATTTTTTAGTATATATGACACAAGTAATTAACTTGTACATTTTATCAACACAATGACTAACTCTCTTTTTGTTTTTGTTATAGGTTGATCTAGTAGGAGGATATTATGATGCAGGGGACAATGTTAAGTTTGGATTGCCAATGGCCTTCACCACAACTCTACTAGCATGGAGTGTAATCGAATTCGGGAGCTCCATGCATAGCCAACTTAACAATGCAAAAGCAGCCATTCGTTGGAGTACGGATTATCTTCTTAAAGCAGCCACAGCTAGCCCCGACACGTTATACGTTCAAGTAGGAGACCCGAACCAAGATCACAGGTGTTGGGAGAGACCCGAGGACATGGATACACCTCGCAACGTGTACAAAGTGTCCCCTCAAAATCCAGGTTCTGATGTTGCTGCTGAGACTGCTGCTGCATTGGCTGCTGCCTCTATTGTGTTCAAAGATTCTGACCCTTCTTATTCCTCTACATTATTGCGTACTGCACAAAAGGTGGAGTAATTAATTAAGCAAATTTAGCCCTATACATTTTTTTATTTTTTTTTTATGCATCCCACATTTGCAATATTGCAGGTGTTTGCTTTTGCGGACAAGTATAGAGGTTCCTATAGTGACAGTCTCAGTTCAGTGGTCTGCCCATTTTACTGCTCTTATTCTGGATACAATGTAAGACGAAACGTTACTTAATATTAGAGTGAATACACACACACTTATCTCATCGATCGATGGTTAATTTGACATTATAAAATATTCAGGATGAACTTCTATGGGGAGCATCATGGCTTCATAGAGCTTCAAAAGACTCTTCTTATCTTGCTTATATCCAATCAAATGGTCAAACTATGGGTGCTAATGATGATGACTACTCCTTCAGTTGGGATGACAAGAGACCTGGAACCAAAATTATTCTATCAAAGGTTCCTTTTTTCCTCCTTTCAACTTGAACTTTTTTAGCCATAAACTCACTCACTCCTCTGCTTCTTTCCCCTGTTTTACACAGGACTTTTTGGAGAAGAGTTCTCAAGAATTCCAAGCATACAAAGTTCACTCAGACAACTATATCTGCTCATTGATACCAGGCTCACCTAGCTTTCAAGCTCAGTATACCCCAGGTCAGTACATAAATTGGGACATATGAAGTAGTGAAACTATAATAACAAAATTAGAATGAGTTTAGTTTAAATTTTGGATCTGCCTATGCACGTATTAAAGTCCGAGACATATGTATACAGGGGGCCTTTTATACAAAGGAAGTGAAAGTAATCTCCAATACGTGACATCTTCATCGTTTCTCCTATTAACCTATGCCAAATACTTGAGGTCAAATGGAGGGGCTGTGTCATGTGGGAGTTCAAGATTTCCTGCAGAGAGGCTCGTTGAGCTTGCAAAGAAACAAGTGGACTACATATTAGGAGATAATCCAGCAAAAATATCGTACATGGTTGGTTTTGGACAGAAGTATCCACTTCGTGTGCACCATAGAGGTTCATCTCTACCATCAGTGCATGCACATCCTGGTCACATTGGCTGCAATGATGGATTCCAGTCTTTGAACTCGGGGTCACCAAATCCAAACGTTCTCGTTGGAGCCATCGTGGGTGGTCCTGACAGTAGAGATAACTTTGAAGATGACAGGAACAATTATCAGCAATCGGAGCCTGCCACATACATTAATGCACCACTAGTTGGGGCCCTTGCTTTCTTATCTGCAGAATCCACACCAAAGTAGTAGTGGATGGAGTCACATTTATTAACTAAGTCTTGTAGCAGAAGATGAGGATCAAGAAATCAGTATGGTCCCTTGGTAGCTCAAGATAATTGTAAAATGAAGGTTACACTAAATATTCTAATTTAGGTGTTTATTTTTCCTTCTATGCATGTAAGCAAGAGGAATTCTTGGTTCCTCTAGGAATGTTAAGACCCTTAAAATGCTTGATATGAATTTCCAGACTTATTATTCACTTTGTTCCAAATTGAATACTCAGCAATCTACCTGAAACCAGGGGTAAATGCAATTAGAATGAATTTCTTGTAGAATCACATATCAGTAACTAAGAGGCATGCAACACTCGAAAAATGCAATTTATCTTGGGAAAATAAATATCATCTGCAATTAGAATCACTAATGCATGCTTTAAGTTGCCAAATATAAAGTTGAGTCTGGATTGAGGATAACTATTGAGGCCACAATATTTTTGATTCTCTGGTTTCCAATATTTCTCCATCAACTAAACTAATGTCTCCCGGATTCAAGAAGCGAAATGGTATTTCTGTGAATGAACTGTTAAATTGTTGGATTATTTTCTTGTTCATTTCGACTATAGAACTTGTACCTGTACGATGCTACACATGTAACTCTACTTTTCTAGAGCGCATGAACAGAAGCTCGTGTATATAGAATTTAATCTTATCCTTGTTACAGTATCCCTTAGATTAGTTTAACTGTTAAATCAACACCAAAGCTTTCAATACTACTGGAAGATGACCATTATAAACTCAATGGATAATGATTGATGATTTCATGAGTTTATTAAATGTAGTTTGATGTGTGCCTCCACAAGGATAGACTTGGGAATTTGGATGGCAATCACTTGATAGTTGTTGTTCAACTATCGCTTTCATATGGATAAGCACTGATGGAAGTCTATAATCTGTTTGTTCATCAACACATTGCTTCAAATGTAATCTAGATGGCCATCGTGCTTAGAAGAGTCTGTTCTGTTATGTGTGTTACACATTAAAATATGAAATTGACCTCTTATTTTGTTGTACTACTTTTGTGGAGATGAACATTGAATTGCTTTAGGGAACATATCCTAATCCCTTACTGTAGAAGTAAGTGTGGTATGTTAAGGGGCCCAATCTTCTTTGTTATTTATAGCCTTGTTCATTTCTCCATTTTTGTCCACTTCATTCTGTTAACAAGAATACCTATAATAGATATCATTTCCCTGCTAACATTTGATCATAGATATCATTTCTCGGTACATTTTTGGGTTATAATAACTTAATAGAAAGAAAAGTCATAATCACTCTTTTTCTTCAATCTAATTAGCACCAATTATTGCTACTGCAGTATTTTAGTGGTCCATTAATCGAACTGCTTTATATTATGATGATCAGTATCCGTTTTGGACTATATTTTCCATTGCCCCTCCACAAAGTTGCTGTGTTATGGAGTTGCAGAATACATCAGCACGTGGTAAGAAGTTTATTGCCCAAGTATTGGTGTGATAGAGCCAATGCTAATGAAGGAAGACGACAGAATGAAGAGGAAACACAAAGGGAGACCATCCATGTGGAACAATTTGTACTATCATAAGACAACGTAACTATTTGGACCCCTCACTCACTATAACCATATGACTTTACCTTTTTCTTGCTAAAAGCTCTATAGGACAGAGCATCCTTAGTTGGATTACACAAAATTACCCTACATCAAAGTAGTAGTTATGTATGTTAAATGATGGTCAGTTAAACACCTCAAAATTATTTTGTGCAAATATTACTACTTTTATTTCATTTATATTAAATTTTAAATACTCTTAGCAAGACCCAAAAAAATAAATCAATACTCTTAGCATAATCATGACTTTGCCCCTTCCTTGCATGCCCACTTGACCAAGATAAAAATGCTCATGTATCCATCTCACACTCATTGGTGGAGGTAAGGGAAGGGTTTCATCCAGACCTTTTTTGTCAAAAAATTACGAGATCAAAATGAAGTGTTACTTTATAAAGTATCTAGATGTTGAATCTCTTGACTTCTTTGTGTGTTAGTTCTTTATATTTTGAGCACTCTTAATGAAAATCGTAGTACTTTTCTTTGTTATGTAATAGTAACACAATTATAGTTTATAGGCAGATATGAATTGAAAATTGTTAATGATGGAACATGATTGCAACTGACGTAACTCATTGCGCTAACAGTATCGTCAAAGCGAAGCATCCTATGGTTCTTGGGATATGCACTCTTTTTTACTCTGATTTCTAATTAAGATGAGAAACATCACAACTTGCTACCACCAAATTATTCCATGTCATAAGCTATATTGAAATAATTTTAATCTCAACGTGTTGAAGATCGAAGATATAAAATGGAAGAGATTGATGTAGATGGAGGAGGGGGAGAGAGTTGGGCACCTCTTATTAAATAGTAGAGGTACATGTGAGGTTGAACATCTTTTTCCACTTTTTGAAATTTAGAGTAGCTGGAAGGACAAGAAGATAGAACATCATGGCCCTACTCCTATTTTTTTTTCTTTCTTAAAAGCAAAAGCAAGAAAGTTGATTAGAAATGCAAGCAGTGCACTGCATAGCAGCAAAGGTGTTTATTATAAAAGCAAGAAACTCCCCCACCTTGTCATCAAGAGGATGATGATGATGATCAGAAGCCAAGAAAATCTCAGAAATAAGTCTATTGATATCTCAGATGATCACATTATCCCTATTTCTACATGTCCAACCTGGAAACTATACGAAAACCCTTTCTATAATTCACAAAATCCTGACACTCCTCTCCGAATTCAGCACAACAACAATAATAATAAGCAAATTCATCGACTCAATCTCCCAATATCTGCTAGGAAAATTGCAGCATCCTTTTGGGATCTCACCTTTATCAGGCCGTTTATGGACTCTGAGCTTGAGATTGCTCGAGCCCAAGTCGCTGAATTGAAGGCCAAAGTAGAACATGAGCGCAAGGCGCGTAAGAAGTTGGAGTGGATGAATAAGAAGACTGCTAGAGAGCTCTCTGAAGAGAAAAAAGGGAGAGAAGCGTTGGAACGAGTATGTGAAGAACTTGCCAATCATATATCGTCGGATAAAGCAGAGATGAATCGGTTGAGAAAAGATATGGAAGAGGAGAGGAAAATGATGCGGGTGGCTGAGGTTATGAGGGAGGAAAGAGTTCAAATGAAGCTAACAGAGGCTAAATATTTATTGGAAGACAAGTTGTTGGAATTGGAAGCAACCAAGAAAATGTTACAAACAGAGCAATCCAATGCAAAGAACAACTATAACGCTGATGAAACAGGAACAAGTAGGCCTGATCACAAGTCTATTAGTGGTTCTAATTTTCATCAGTACCAAGTGACGATTCATCGAAGAAACCATTCACAAGAAGCTGAAAATCCACACATCAAACGAGGGATCAAAGGATTTGTCGAATTCCCAAAGGTTGTCAGAGCTATTAGTTCCAAAAGCAGACATTGGGGTACGAAGTTGGAGTGCCAAAAGGCTCAACTTAGGATATTACTGAAACAAAAGTGTCCTATCCGATCCAATGTTCTTCTAACAACCTCATAATAAAGTTTTTAACTTTGGATTGTTATTCTCTATGGTTTATCCAAAGATACTATTACTCATCCAATTGAAAAGTTTGTAGTGCCATTTTCTTTGTTTGTTTAAGCCTTGATTGAATTTTCTGTTAGGCAGGCAGAGAATCTATTTTGTTTTTGTGAGTTTGTAATTTGTAAATGTATAATTTCTCTAGGTTGTTTATTATGATCTAATTCACTTGGAAATGGTATGATTATGGTTACATGGATAGGGATTTGATGAAAATCCGAGTTTGTGTCATACTACAATTATTGGAACTAATGATTCATACATATATTTACAACTGAAAATGGCTCATAATTTACCTTCCCAAGAGATGTAATGGATAAAAACAAACAATACGACTTGAATCGTCATTCATAATATTATTATAGGAGGAAAGTTGGGACATTCCAGATAAGCCATTGTTAGTTTTTCATCATTAAATAAACAAAAGCAAAAGCAAGAAGCGCTCCCCACCCACAAGCATCATTACCAGCACTATTGTTGTAGTTGGTGCAATTTCTGGAATTAAGACCTACACTTCTCTTGGGACCAAAATATGTGATCACAATTGTTTTCAGTATTTATATTTACACTCTAAAATAAATAACCTACAATTATGAACTCAAACTAATTTGATCCTTATTGGGCCGGGTCTCCTAAACTTATGTGTTTAGGCCTTTTATATTTGGGCTCATATTCTGGCTAACTACTCCAACCTTTGTCATAAACTTACATAAATACAATAGTGTAAAACCTAAATTACCTTTTATCCCTATTACTTTTGTAATTACATAAATCCCATATTTTTTAGGCATTTTGAATACATAATTAAGGATCCAGATACATTATTGTTGATACATTATGTATCAATCTGTTGCACTTATTAAGGGAAAAAAAAGCTGAAAAATCAAATTAAGATCTCATAGTATCCTTTGTTGCACTAATTAAGGGGGGGAAAAAAAACTGAAAATCAAATTAAGATCCCATAAAATATGCTATTCCATTCCAAATTATTGTCAAGAATTCAAAATCCTTTAGTGTAACAAACCAAAAAATTCAAAAATTAAATTTCTTCTTCTTGTTCATCGTTTTCTCTGTTTCATAAAAACTTTTGTCGAAATTTTGGATAAGCGAGGTGAGTTATGAAGGATATAAAAGTGATGGAATTGTTGTTGGACAAACAATTTCTTTTGTGAATCTTCAAGTTCATCGAATATCCTTTCGATTTTGATTCAAGATTGTCGAAAATTTTGAGATTCAAAATTCTTCTCCAAGTCATTGAAGATCCTTTCCGTTTTGATTCAAAATTGTTGAAAATTTTGAGTTTCAAAATTATTCTCCTAGTTCATTGAAGATTCTTTCAATTTTGATTCAAAATTATCGAAAATTTTGAGAAGAAACGTCATGAAGATCCTTTCAGTTTAAATTGATAAGTGTTGTATTTATACTAGATACATTAAATAAGAAAGTGTTACCCATAAGATTTTAGGTTGAGATCGATACATTATTATTTGGTAATTGTTATGTATCAGATACATTTAGTATAAATTCGAATGTACGTATCATAACTAAAAAAATAGTGCATGATACATTACTATTTATGTATCTTATTTTGTTTGAGATCACGAAGTTCCTTTCAATTTAAATTGATAATTGTTGTATTTCTACTAGATACATTAAATAAGAAAGTGTTGCCCATAAGATTTTAAGTTTGAGATCGATACATTATTGTTTGGTAATTGTTATGTATCAGATACATTTAGTATAAATTTGAATTTACGTATCATAACTAAAAAATTAGTGTATGCTACATAATTATTTATGTATCTTATTTTGTTTGAGAAATACTATATTTTAAAATTAAAAAAATATATTATACATGTAATTATTCCAAAATAGCTTCTTTTTTGTGTGTGTGATAAATATCACAAAGTTTATGTATCAAGTACATTTATATTGAACATGATAAACATTAATCAAAGATTCAACAATATTATAGTTATGTATCAGTACCTTAAATATGAACATTATACATTGCATAAAACAAATGTTATTGTAACAGTGATGTATCAGATCAATGATAACACTAACAAAGACTAATTTAAGACTCAAAATAAACGAGATACATTAAAAATATGTATATTTGATAGTGATGATCGTGCAATGGCAGATTCAACATTTTTTCTTCTTTCTTTTGGACGTTTTTCAATAGTAGAAACATTAAAAGAAAATAAATATTTTTCAAGAAAAATTTTCAACGACAATATGATTAACTAAAATTACAAAGGTTCAATAAGATTTCAATGAGGGCAAGGGGCGGATGCAATTTTATTTTTATTTTTAAGATGAAAAAATTAAAAAATAATAATAAAAGAAATCAAAAATTGAAGTGATGGAAAGAAATCTACCTCTTGAATAATTTGAAATCATTAATTGGAAATAGAAAAGATTTGAAATTCAAAAATAGATTAATTGATAAACTTGAGAGACACCTTCTGAAAATCAAAATGAATTTGAATTTTGAAACTGTTAAAGAAGTGGAGAGAATTTAGAGATAAAATGGAGGAGTGAAATGGAGAGTGGGAAATGTGGGTGTAGGCTGAAAATATGAGTGCAATATTTATGTATCTGAAAATTTTATGAATTGGGAAAATTAAGGAATTTTTGAAATTTTTAAAAAAGATAAGGATAAATGGATATTAAGGTAAGTAAATGTGTGTATATAAGTAATTTTCCCTAATAATATTTGCAAGTCGAGCGCCCATCCTAATAAACTGCAAAAAAATCATAACACAAGCTAAATTGTCACTGATAATCTAATATAATGACAATCTAACTTCAATATGTTCCGAATTTTTATTATCATTTTCTACTTTATTTGGTATTTAATTGAAAAAAAATTGAATTATTTAATACTATACATTATGTTGATGTATAATACATTTCATTCTTGGTACATGATCAGTAAAAAATCAACCAACATTAAAATAATATGTATCTATATTTCATTTTGATTATTGATATCAGATGTACAAATTTATTTTTGTTGATTTGTTTTGACTATCTCATTAAATATATATTGCCATCTTATCGGTAGTGCGACTAGTGTCCATTAATTCAATCACCTGAATCGAATTTGAAAAAAGTATTTAAAAGATTTTACATAACGCTTCTCATTTTTATCATAATAGTTATTCTTTTTTGGTCATTCAAATGAAAATAATCCAATCAAATCAAATTGGATGGCATTTATTCAAGAAATTAAAATTGAATAACGCAAAATCAAGTGGAAGAAAAATTAAAACGAAATTGTAAAGTGAAAAACCAGGAGATCACAGCACAAGGTAGCCTAATCAACCAAGAATGCTCGACAACAACATCGTTAGAAAGAAAAAAAGAGTTAAAAATTTGAAGATATTAGCATATATGATA
Source organism: Solanum stenotomum (assembly GCF_019186545.1). NCBI lineage: Eukaryota > Viridiplantae > Streptophyta > Magnoliopsida > Solanales > Solanaceae > Solanum > Solanum stenotomum. The sequence continues at coordinate 57,427,083 of NC_064291.1, forward strand.
AATGGTTGAAGAGATTACATTGGAGATGTTAAATAAGTAATCAAACTTAACATCCACTTGGTATGGCATTACCCTATTTACCTATATATGATTTTATAATTACCATTTTCGTTTACAAGTGCAACACCAGTACCATGCGTATTCGTTTTGTTTTCTGTTTGTCTTTTACCTAAGTTTGTATTTTTGTATCCACTTAAACTACTTTTTTTTCTTATTTCATAAGGGATTGTACCATTACCAGTAATGGCATGCGATTTCGAATACTATAATACAGATTCGATTAATCCACATCGTGAGAAAGAATTAATTAGAGAAAACTAATACTGTAGTACAATTCAAACGCAATCTGAATTATGACATTTTAATCATTAGATGGACCATTGCAAGAGGAAGAGGATGAGATGAAATGCAATAACTCAAAAAAGATGGGACTTAAAATGCAATAACACAAACTGTTGAGGTGGACATATGTTGGTCCCCACCTCATCTAAGGGGTCAGTGGACCTCAAAAATTACGTTTCCCAATACTATAAGAAAAAGCATACCATTGATTATACTGTGCGTCGTCTATTTTTAATTGTCATGATTTTATAAATTTTTTGATATATTGATATATAAAAAATTGCAATTTATAGTAATTTTTATCTAGTTTTTAAATATTTATATTTTAAAAATATCAATTAATGTAATTTAATTTAATTTTTAAAAAACGTAATATAATAATTAAAAATAAACAAAAAGAATAAATAATATATATTTGTTGTCACCGTCACCCTCAATGAATCAAACCACGCCGACGCCTACTTCCTTTCCCTCCAACTACTCTCTTTATTTTACTCTTTTTCCCCGTTGACTCTTTCACTACTTGTACTTTACACTAATTTCCTCCCTCTTTCATGTCTAATCTATTCTTTTTTAACCCTTCCACTCTCTGGTCAATCAATTGCACGGTTTACACATATCTCAAAATTGCATTGACTTTTGTCTCGTTTATTAATAATTTGTATTAAATTTCAATTCAAATATATCTATTAGAGACACTAAAACAGTGAAGAAGCAAGTAAGATTTGTCTAAATATGAGAATAACAATAGATATATTAAGATGTATAATATTACAAACTAACAATTAATGTGTATCTAAGTAATTAATTTCTAAACTAGTGAAATTTAGGTAAGTTTCCTATTAAACTTTCAACAATTAGGATGGAACTGATCAATATTTATTTGATAAAAAATTTGGAAATAGTAAAAAGGTACAAATATTTTAAGACAGATGGAATGTCTTTAATTCTCTATACTTGGCTCTATTAAAAGTTGCCTCGTAAACAGTATGTAGTTGTCTTGCGAAATAGGAATAATGTAGGCCACTTCCAAGTTCCAAATTGATAATCTGTTTCATGTGATTTTCTTTTTGCAACAAAAATTCTTGTTATGGAATTAGAAACCTCTAAGATCCAAAGCCTACGTCTAACCCTCATTCAATAAAAGACTACTTTAATTTAAATTACGGTTATTATATTAAATAATGTGATAATCTAACCATCACAATATTGATAAACTATACAAATGATAAGACACGAAGAAAAATGTTACTCACTAGGAGTATTATTTTGACGTCATTTGGGGACCCTACTTAAAATTGTCCCGTAACGTGGTTAGAATGTTGTAAGTATAGGAAGCAAATATCTGTAAAATATATGAAATGGCGGGCCAATCTTGAACCGCCTCTGTAATCTGGACATATATATGAAACAAAATACTTACTTACTAGGAGTAGTAGTTTTTCAGCTTTGGCTCTAGCCTTTACACATTTTGGAGTAAATTTTGTTGTTTGGAATTGGGGCTAATATGGGGAACGGAGAAAACACTGAGCTTCTGGATTTGAAGATGAAGACTAGTGAAGCTTCGTACTCTTATAAAAGGACCATGTTCATGGCCCCTTCTTCTCATCCCCACTTTTTTTTTCCTTGTGAGAAAGAGACTGGTGATGATGGCGGTAGTGGACCCGGAAATTTTGTGGGGAGCGATGTTGTGAGCTCAGGGGGTGCACTTTCGTCAAGACCTTGTGCTAGTACGGTTCCCCAACCTTTTAACTTTATTCCTCTGTTTTTCTTTTCATTTTTGATGAGTTAGTTGCACAAGTGTTTTTTGTTTTGCAGGAGGAAGCATGGGCCTCGCTCCTTTTACAGCCTCCCAGCTGCAGGAGTTTCAAAGACAGTTCATAATATGCAAGTACATAATGGCATCTATGCCTGTTCCTCCCCACCTACTCCCTACTAACCCATCTCCAGCTCAATCTAACAGTAAATATTCCCTTTCGAGTTTGTTTTAGTCATTTTTTTTTTTGTTTTTTTTTTATATCTAAATTTTGTTGGTTATGTGTGTTTAGCAACGGGTTTGGATTTGAAGTTCTCAAGTGGGTCGGATCCAGAGCCATGGAGGTGTAAGAGAACAGACGGGAAGAAATGGAGATGCTCAAGAGATGTAGCTCCGGATCAGAAATATTGTGAGCGACATGCCCACAAAAGCAAACCCCGTTCAAGAAAGCCTGTGGAAATTCACACCAATCGGCACCCTCCTACTCCCAAATCTAACAACAACAGCCACTCTTTTCAGTTTCCGACTGTGCAGCTCTCTGCTCCTTACGGTGACCAAACCAGCCCCAGGTGGGTAATTTCAAGTTTCATCTTCCATGTAAATATTGTTAACTTTTTCTTCTTATCTTGAGGAGTGGGTCTACTAGTCTTTGATTGCCTTTTTGTTCCTATGCAAATAAATGTCGAATTCATTGGTTTTCTCTGCTTTTATGAAAGGTGTATTGAGTGGTTAGGGAGAGGAGACACAAGTAGAACCATCCCTGTCGTTAATACTTGTAACCAGCAACTCATGCACTCATCTTCTGGAATGGGATTCAACAATGACCAAAACAGAAGAAATTCACCTTCATTTCAAGTGCAAGACGCGCCGAAAGTATATCCAATGAACTTTAATCAGTACATGTGTAATAGCAGTAGTGACCAGGCATTGGGAAGTCAATTAAAGAATGAACAGGGTAACAACTCGATAGTTGGCAGAGGAACAACTAGGAATGCTTGGCCAAAAGACGGACTTAGTGGTGGTATTAGCAACAATGGCTCTTTTACTTCGCTAACACTTTCCATGTCTGGTTGGAATCGGGGAATGGATGATGATAACGAACATGCACAAGTAAGCATTGGGATGTTGGATTCTGAGAGAAGTGGCGATGATGTTTTGAGATCCCAGTGGCTTAACCCTGTTTCTTGGATGAGTTCAACAGCTCCGGGAGGGCCTTTGGGTGAAGCATTGTGTCTTGGAAATGCCTCCAGTTTACCTTCTCCTCATGGCTATAGCAATAGCACTGCTACCAGCAGCTGCAGCTTTGGTTCCTGCGAGAATGGTAGCCGTGGACCTGACTTCATCGGTTGATCATGCAATCTTGCAGCTTGCAAAATGGTGAAGTCCATCTTGACAGTTCCATCTTTTGTTCAATTTCAGTTTTATGTTTCTTTCACTGTGGTATGCATTGCTGTTCGTTAGCTACTATTGCTGCTTCTCCATATATATACACAATCTCAGAGCGGTTATGTCCAATATTCTTGAACCCAATCTACTCTAGAGAATTTTGGCATGACTACGTATCTATTGATCATGCGTTATTGTTATTGTACATTCTTTAACTGACTGACTATTCCTGTTTTTTCATGAAAATGACAATAATGAGTTGTCACAATCCTTTTAACAGGAAATTGAATGCATTCATTTGTTAAGATGAAGGCAGCAATCCATCCCCGAGTTATTGCTTTGTGTATTTGTGGCTAGTGACTACCCATGAATATTTTACATGAGTTGAGGCATAAGTTTTTATATTTAAAACGTAGCGTTGGGCTTTCATAATAGCTTATTTGGACCTAATATATTAGTAGTTGGGTTGTAACAGTTTTTTGGGAAAAAAAAGAGTTTGAATTACAACTTCAACTTGTGTTATGGAGAATATAGCTGGAAAAAAGAGTTTAAATTGAGTAGCTTATTGGCCTGACAAGTGTAGTTTTGATTGATAACTTATGTTTTGTGATCGCATCGCATTTCCAACTTTGGCAAATCTTTTTGTTATTAAAAGTTTTAAACACAACCCAAATTCCACCAATAGAGGTTCATACTTATCAAAATGTTGTATTGAGTAGGCCGCTATTCTTACGCTGCGTATCCCAATGCTGCCTTTACGTCTTACGCATCAAAGCAATTTCAACTTTGATATTTCATACTCATTTTATTTAAAGCTCAAGTCATTTCATTTCTCTTCTTCCTATTCGATAATACGGTACTGGTACCTTAATTTCATATATTCCATTGTTAGTCCAAATTAAATAGATGATTTACAATACAATAACTAATGTCACGGAATTTCTATTAATCAACACACACCGAGCAAAGCTTTTAATGAAGACATACTATACTAGTGGTTGACTTGAATAGTGGAGTAATGTAAAAACTGAGTAGTGGGTACAATTGGCACACGTTCAAAGCCCAAAGGAGTTTATTGGGCTGGCTTTAACCTCGAATAAGTAGGTGATGGGAGGCCTAACTTTGGGTATCTCTGAAATGTTAAGTGTGATGGAGAGGATTCCTGTGGCACATGGTGAAGGTGAACCCCTCTGATTTATTTTTGGTACGATTAGTGCAGGTTGAAAATGGTCCATCATTTAATTTTTGTCATTAAATTTTGCACAGAAAGAGTATCTCACTAAATATGTCAACATCTGAGGACATTAGTTGTCCCTTTCTACAGTTATGTAGTTCAATTATGTCTCTTGTAACTGAATCTAATTTACAACAGATTTTAACTGTTCCCTCGCATTAAACATTGTTTCTTTCTTCCTACTAATTTTATTCTCTCCTTCATTGGTGGCATTCACCCACCGGTAAAGAAAAATATTGCCTCGATCACCTGATGCTGAAGGCTAGATCGCTCTGTTTTTATATATTCTACTTATTAGTTTGGATTTGAAAATGTGATTGATAGGTGCATAATGAATGAGCTGAAGGGTAATGAACCATTAGAGAAAATGAACAAAGAAATACACATCATTTATGACTAGCATTCACCTAGCACCTGGCTAAAATTAAAGAAAAATAGGACACAAAAGATGGCATGGTTCCTGTAATCTTTATTCAATTGATTACTACTCATCTTAACCATCTCCTTAAATCTGTGGTTGAACAAGGAGAAATTTCTCCACCAAGGCTGTCGGTGTAACATGATTGTTGTTCCATCCCAACATAGGCAGCTTGAAGACTTTTGAAGCTAGGACTTCTCAAGTTCTGACTGTAGCCATACGCAGCGTTTAGCGAGTATGGCTCAGGAATAGGGTAAGAGAGGCGTTTTTTCACCGATCCAACTCTTTCTCTTTCTGGTGTGGAAGGCCTTTGTTTAGGTGTGCTTTGTGAACGAATCCGAGCTTTTGCAGACTCAGTGGCAGCCATATAGTTAGGAACTGATGCATCATTTCCTGACGTGCTATACCGGGACATTATACTGTTTGAACGGCTCGTAGAGCGTAAGCATGGAGTGTTTGCAGTTGATTGGCTTTTACGTGGGCTTGTTGGGCGCATTTGAAGAGGTTTTGGTTGACAAGGGGGTGGGGTGGCTGGTGGTTGAATTGCGGAGTAATTGTAATGTGATGATCTCTGGTGATGGGGAGAATTAGCAGTATAATGAGGACTACTAGCCTGTCTGTGAAGTGGGCTCGAGTGTTGTGATCTTCGAGCATTTGGAACCATGTTAGAATATGGCTTAGCCGTGTCCATCTCAACAGTCTTTATAGAGTCTCTTCTGTCAAATGAACCTCTGTTGCTGGTGTTCCATTGCTTTGATGACATCCACTCGTCTAGCCAATTTGCTGTCTCTTCTAGTTCCCTTTCATTTCTTTCTTCACTACAAACATCCATCTCATCCAATTCCTTGATTTTGGAATGTGTAAAAGACAGTATTTCAGTTCATGAAAGGATGTAAATAGAATTAATTAAAGGGATACAGAAATTAAAGTTGAACCTGTTGAGTAAAAGCATGAGCAAGGGATTTTTCCCGTTTGAAGGAGGCTTCTTTTCTGGCTTGTAACATTGATTCCAGCTCTAGAAGTGATCTCGGACAATCCCTCCAATCGTCTGCAATTGAGCTTCCATCTCTAGACTGCACGGACTACAAAAAATTACGAGTGTTAGAGACAAAGAGATGCTACTGAGTGCTGTTTATCACACAGTAACTAAGGCGCGGAAAGTAGAACTCACTCTGGACTTCCTATCTCGGATGTCACGGAGATATTTAGAGTCCCATAAATTGGTTGTTTCAGCAAACATGGACCTGCGGCCTCCATCATGTGAAAGGCGAGCACGTTGTTCACGAACCCGAGCCTGCACCCTCAGCAGAGCTTGCATACATTTCAGTGTCATCTTAGCTTGCTTCCGTACATTTTGACCCCTTATTAATGCTTGAAGCTTCACTATCCCCTTCAATGCAATTAGTGCCCTCCTTGCCTGCAATAACAATAAATCAACTGCTTCACATGACAGCTATCTGTAAATATTTAACACTCCAATGCAAGACTTGTGATCAATTGAAAATGGTCCCAAATCTAAAGCTATCTAGTGTCTGCTCTGAATTAACAACTAGTTGTGGCAAGTGCTAACTCACTACTTTCTTCTTTCTAAATTGCTATTACTACTTAGTTTTTTTACTTGTCCCAAAACATTGTCCATTTTATAGAAATGAAACTGAAGTTAAATATCACAAAACCCGTATTGCTCAGACTCTTCAAAAATGGATCATCCAAAAAGTAGTGCAAACCGACACAGGTGCAGTAGCATTTTAAGAGCAGTATATATAGCCGAAAACAGCTTTCTCTGGTTTTATTTTCTTTAGCACAAGTCAAAATCTAGTGATGGAGTTAAAATAGTAATTTTTCTACGTAACTTGTATCTTAACAATCTTGTCAGTAACACTAGCTAATTAAATGGTCAAAAGCTCAAAGAAGAATTGATAAGTAATTGGCATAAGATTGGGTTACCAGATAGCCTCTGAATGCTGTTTGGATGAGTACAGCAGCATTGTGTTGCCTGTTAGAAGACGGATTATTGGAAGATCGTGTCAACCTTATGATCTCAACTGCTGCTTGAGCTGTGGCCACAGCTGCAGCTGCTGCTGCTGTTGCATGCTTTGGATCAACAATTACTTTCCCTTCATTTTGTGACTGTTTTCTGAATAACCACCTTCTCTTCTCTCTTTTCTGTACAAGTAACACCAATTAAAGATTCTATATAGTTGGGTAGAAAATATTCATTACTCAAGATCATAATGGTGGAGATAGATTCTCTATAGACTATAGTAGTGAAAAAAATTTGATTTTGTATTATACAAAACAATGTGATTCTAGTTCAGGACAAATATATATAAGTATACATTACCTTTTCTTCATCTTCGTCTAGTTCATGCTCTATTTTTGCCTTTTTGTCGCAGCTGTTATCTTTAGTTGGTGACCTGAAAGCCCTCTTAACAGCACTCAACCATGAAGTACCTCCCTTTTTCTTTCCCATTGAGAGGTAGAAATTGCTTTGGTTAAAGCGACAAGTAAAGAAGAAGGTGAGAACAGAGTGTGGTGTGGTTTATTAAATTGGCAAAAGCCTTCAGCTCCTGAAACAATAAATAAAGGAGAGAGAGAGAGAGAGTGGGAAATAAAAGAGATACGTAATACTAATAAAACAAGAAATGACTGATGTCTGATATATAATGCAAGAGTGCTTATCCGTGCAGGCATCTATTCAAATATCAATATGTAAGTGTAGGTGTTTTGTATTTGCATTGGCATTGGCATTATGAAAACACTAATGGTGGGGCTAAGTGTCAGCTGTCCCCGTACAGAGAGCATCAACTAACGAGAAGACATTAAAATGAGTGAAGCTGCCTTAAAATAACCCTCTTTTTTTTTTTACCAAGTAATTGCTGGCTGCATCATAAGAATCCAAAGTTATTAAATTATTAGTGATAGAATGTGCCTCTTCTTCTGAATTTTTTGCTACCGAGCGACTGACCATCCCTCATGGCTTCACGTGTTATCTGCATCTCAGAGTTCAATTTTTATCTACAATTATTCATGCACACTCTATATATACAATTTATAAGAGCTTAATTTGCTTGTGTTGTTCAGCTGCTTCATTAAACGTAATGTAGGAATATTTCTCTTCACATTCCATGTTTACACCAAATTAAATGAGGTCATGTATTAGTCATATGACTAAAAGATACACATATATAAATGTCATGCATTTATTAATTAGTTTATCTTAAACATAAAATACTTGTATTTTTCTATTTTCTTAAAACAATAATGTATTTTGTGTGAAATAAAGAAAGTGAAAGTACAAATTGATAAAGGCGTCTGCATGTGGTTATGGTAAGTGTGTAAGAGAGAGTCAATTATTTTTTCCCTCGAAGACTGTCAATGTAATGTAATGTGGTTACAAGCCAAACGAAAAGGAATCCATTTTTTTTTGGGTAAAAGGGATTTATGATAGTGCCTTCTTTAATCCCGTTGACCGGTCAAACTTGTTCTATTCTCTCATCTTCTTTCCCCCTCTCTTTGATTCTATTGCCATCCATCCATTGCTTAAAAAGAAAAAAAAAAGATATTTTACTCCCCTTTTTAAACGATAAAAACTATGTGTTCGTCATGTTTTCTGCTAATTTTCATCCTACTTACGCTTTCTAAATTGTGTCTTGTTTGTATGGTTATATTAGATTATTTGTTTTATTCAAATTTTTGTGTAATAATCTACAAATCACACAAAAGGATATACTCCACAAAGCAAATCTGATTGGACGAGTTGAAACTAGAAAGCATGCAAGAAATTTTAAACCTAAACACTCCAACGTGTATGGGAGGTCATTTGCTCAACCAACTTAGTCATCTTTACATTTATGCATAGACCTTTTTGTTTACTACCTCGACTCTAGTATTTGTATATATTGGGGTCTAACTATACTGAGAAGTCCTCTCCAATTATAAAGATAACTTGATATCTAAGATTTAAATTTAAAACTTATAATTAAATATAAAAGAAGAGTTATGTGCAATGCTTATATAGTATAGTTAAATAAGAAAGTAGTGGTGGTAGTAATTAAGGCGTGTGATTCGGCTGGAAGTGGAACTAGGCACATAAAGTTATTAAATTAAAGTATATATTTTGGGGTTTGGTAGGAAAATAAAAGCGTTTTCCTGCTCTTGAGGGATGTGAATGGCACGTGAAGATAGACGTTGCCCATAAACGTCCCAATTCAGTTAATTATTTGAGGATATATGATCAGCTTTTATTTATTTATTTATTTATTGGGAGTATAATATACGTAATAAAACAAGTAGAAATGCACTTGCCATCTTCCTTCTCATCATATACATATCGATGTGCTATTGCTATCCGAACAGTACTCCCTATTTATGTAGGGTAGGCACACACAGAGAGACTAAAACATTGTAACATGCTTATCTGATCCTCTTCATTCCTATTGACAATGATTGGGGAAAATTTTATAAACTTCTCTTTTTGGTCCCTTGCTTTCCGATCCTTTGTTCACACATTAACCCCTCTATATTTATCTACCTCCTTTATATCAACTAAACTGTGAAGTGATTTGAATCTTTACATGTGCAGTAGTTAGGGTAGCTATATATATATCTAGTTTGATCAAACTATTAAAAGTTGTTTGAACGTGCGTGAGACATTGTATACCTCATGCACGTACGGTACCTTTTGCACATATATATACTAATTCAGCTTTTAAAAGTTGTATCTACACCTTTCTATATAACTTGCTTATGTCTATGTCATATATTAAGAGTGCGTGGGAAAAGAAAACAAAACATTCATCCGTTGTGCTTTTCAGCTAATTTCTCTCTAAACGTATAAAAACTAACAATTGTTTAAAATGGTACTTGCAACTTCTATTATCATTCTTCCTATTTTAATTGATACTATGTTTTATTCTCTTACGACATTTTTGCGTATAGCTTTAATTTTCTTGATCTTCCTATAAAACTACCAAAAAAATTATTTGACCGCATGAATTGATATTTTAGATATTGCCAACACCGGCAATCGACAAATTGATTTATATCTTAAGATTGTTGGACTTGTACATGCATCAATATGAAAATTGTCGTATTGTCTTTAAAGTTCATGCGTATCAAGTTTGTTTGCTTTAATTTGCGACTTCTATATCTATTTGTGTTGGATAAATAACCTCGTCCTCAAAGAAGGAATAAAAACAAATAACAATACAAACTCTTGTTGGGGCAAACAAAGCTTCACATTCATATTTGATAAAAAAAATGAGTTTAATGTAAGGTGTACAAATGCTCTTAGTTGTATGGGAGTTTTGAGAAAAATCATGCAGATTTAGCCCAAAGTAAAAATATCTTTAGATTATCTAAGCCAAACAACGAATATTAGCTATAGCCAAAAGCTAACAAAACGAGTATGGATCGGAGATGAGAAAATAATGATATGAGGTTGATTTACTATCTTTGCTAGTCTACGAGTGATTTATAACTATCTTAAAGACGCATATACAAAAGAAGTTTTTGGGCTTTAGAATCATAAATGCTTGAATGACGTGGATTGATAGTCCATGATGCCAAACTTAGTTCAATAGAGATTATTGAATGTGCAGAAAAAGTTTTACATTAATAGTAAAAAAAAAAAAGAGTTAAATATAATTTGTATATGTGAATGCTCTTAATTGGTGTTTAAGCCTTAAGTGGGTAGTAAACAAAAATCCTGCATAAGAAAAATATAATGCATATCAATTTTTTTTTCTAAAAGAAATGAAATATGCTTTTGTTTGCTATTAAAATTTTAGGGACCAATAAGCAGTCAATCCTTTTCCATATCAATTTACTGTATTGTATGTCTGGTGTACGATTATCACCATAATTTGACATATATATTGGCAGTGTAAAATAACATTATTAGATTACTTCAATCAATTATATATACTAGTACCATTTCATAACAATCCTGGATTGATAATTTGTAAGAGATGATAAATATAGTATAACAATCATGAATTTGTTTATGTAGCCATTATAAGAGGTAAAACTATAATTCAATAAATCGTTTTGTTTAATGGTGCAAGATTGATTAGATAAAAAAAAAGATTACCTAAGATTTTCACTTCCCCTGCAATTTAATTGTGATGATTTTGGAGCAACACAGATTTGGGTTTGGGTTGAATCTTTTTAATCTTAAGAATGAAAATTACAATGACACTGATGTGAGAGTGAGAAGATCAAATTTGACTTTTTAAATTTAGCATAGAAAATGCGATAGTATATGTGTTTGTTATGTAGCCACATAGTCCAGATTTACATTATTAAAAAGGAAGAGAAGAGAGAACCAAAATTGTACAATATTTGTTGGAATCGCAAGGCAAAAGCAGAAAGGCGGCCACTTTTGCCTAAATTTCAAGTAGTAATGAAGAGTTTTGTTGTATGGATTTTTTTGGTGTTGGTGGGTGTTGCTTCAGGTCATAGTGGAGAGCAACCTTTGTCAAATATAGCAATCCACAGAGCTACTCTCGCACTTGATGAATCACTCACCATTAAAGCTTATCCATTTATTCTTGCTCCCAAGGTACTAATTTCTTTTTTAGTGAGTGAAAACCAATATTAGGGCTAAATTGAAGCATTCTCAATCCATGTAACTAGTAATCATTGACATGACAGGGTGGTGACACTGAATGGGTAACTGTGGATCTTGACAACCCCAACCCATCACATGATGACTGGGTTGGAGTTTTCTCTCCAGCAAAATTCAAGTATGTATTGTTAAATTTGCTACTTCTTCATACAACTCTCGATATTGAGTTAATATGCTACTTCTTCATACAACTCTCGATATTGAGTTAATATTGTACTCCTTTTGCATCTCAGTGAATCCACATGTCATTTGGAAAATGATCATAAACAACAGCCTCCATATATTTGTACAGCCCCAATAAAGGTGACTACAGTTCAACCATAATTAGGAAAGGTGTTTGCATTTTCTAACCAAAATAATGTGTCTCTCGCAGTATAACTTTGCAAATTTCTCCAATTCGGACTACGTGAAAACGGGAAAAACTTCTCTGAAGTTCCAGTTAATCAATCAGCGGGCTGATTTCTCCTTTGTATTGTTCACAGGCGGGTTGTCAAATGTCAGTTAATCAACTTATATCTATGCTTAATCATCTTCTCTCCATTTTTCCGTTTTCGCTCCCACTCCAAATCCCTACTTTTGGTTTCCATTAATCATGTTAAAGTTCTTATCATATATGTAGTTGAATTCTAGATGAATTTGGTGTAAGCAAATATGCAAACAGAAATAAAACTTCCATACAACTTAGCATTCAAATTCCACCATGCATATCTGCATACTGATACCATAGATGATACCTGCAAACACATTAGCTGCCCAAATGTTTGCTAGTCTTCTGTATTTTCGTCATGTTTCCTCAATACAGTATATTTGTTGCAGCCAAAGCTGGTAGGAGTTTCAAATTACATATCATTTGCAAATCCAAAAGCACCACTTTATCCACGGCTTGCTTTGGGGAAATTATGGAATGAAGTAAGTTGGTGCTAATCTCCAGTATTATGTTGTCTAATGTTAAGGAAGGCACGTTGTCCTTGCAATATATGCACTAGCTATGTCACCATGAAGTAAATCTTCAGTTTCTTTTAAGGTGCAACCAATTTCAAATGAATCTCATTCATCTCTTCTCCTTCCTTAGATGACATTGACCTGGACAAGCGGCTATAATTTACTTGAAGCTGTTCCTTTCATTGAATGGGGTCGAAAGGGTGATCCTCAACATCGCTCACCAGCAGGAACATTGACATTTGATAGAAATACAATGTGTGGTATGTTACAATTTTTTAGTTTGAAGTTATGTTTCAAATTTAGAAAGTGGGGGAAGAACAATAAGTATCATACCTACAAATGATTTATGGATGACAATCCATAGTTAGCTTTAGCATCAGGTGCTTCCCTGTTCTGTAATAATCATTTGCAAAAGCTCTCAAGTTAGATAAAGAGACTCTTCTATTTTCTACCTGCAGCTTCAACCTGTTTTAAACATATTTAAGCATGCACAAAAAACTACACTCCTTTTTAAAGTAAACTACACACTATTTGGAGTTTGAGTTTTATCATTTGTGCATATGCATAAAAAAACTACACTCCATTTTAAAGTAAACTGCACACTATTTGGGAGTTCGAGTTTTATCATCTGGGCATATGCACTTCCACTTTCTAACACTAGAACTAGCATAGAGCGCTGTCCCATATTCCTCTTACTGACTAATGCTGCATGTGGTCATGGCCTATATATAAGACAGACTATTGGTGTCTAGTCCATCTTCTGTAAATGATGTCTACAAAGGTTTTCAGTGACTGTTAGACATCAGAATTTCAATAAAACTTTGAAGGGTTAGAAATCATGATATTTAAGCTTAATTGACGAGGAGAATCAAGTCCTGCAATCATTGGATAAAGTTTTGTCCAATTAAACCAGCTGCTCTTTCATTATATCTTACTCCATCATTTGCGAGCCAATGAGATATATCAGCATGAAGTAATACTTCTCTTATGTATGCTTCAGGTTCACCTGCTCGAACAGTTGGCTGGCGTGATCCAGGGTTCATACACACTAGCTTCATGAAGGATCTGTGGCCAAGCACCTTGTAAGTTTGTTGTACAATTGTATTGCGTCAGGAATAAAACGTTTACTTGATATCAGTTCATGTATATTTGTGTTCGATGAAATGATAAATACATCAGGTACACATACAAGATGGGTCATATGTTGTCAAATGGTTCCTACGTGTGGAGTAAGATGTATTCCTTTAGATCATCACCATTTCCAGGACAAGACTCATTGCAGCGTGTCATAATTTTTGGAGACATGGGAAAGGTAACTTCAGTTGCCAATTACTGAAAGTTTGATAATCCATTGTCGGCTCTTTCTCGATATAGTATCAGAACTAACAGCATGTTTTCTTGTAAAAATGAATTTATAATAGTAAGTAAATCACTCTCGATGTCCCAGAAGTGTCGTTTAAAGTGTTATATTGGGAGGACTAATCTGATATCCATTCAACTATCATTCTTCCTACTCTGGATATGAAAATTCAGCTCATTACATTCTCATATTAGCAAAAGTCGGACTTTTGGTCCTAAACAGCTTGACTCCACAGATTAATGTGAAAGAATGTTTTCTAGGCATAGATTTTAAGCATCGTTTCAATAGTAACTCTTATACCAGGTTTGTACCAAATTTCTCTGCAGCACTTCACTAAGTGCATTGTAATTTAAGTTTAAGATGTATGTGAGTAGTTTTTCGAGCCAACAAACTTTTCATTTACTACCACATATTTGAACAACAATCTCTTCATTTATAATCATATTTCCTTTAGAATGCGTTTGATCAGATAAACTACCAACTCTATGCTTGTGTTACCACTGATCCTATAAGAATGTCAAGCCACTTCATGTGGCATCAGTCATTTACCTTTGAATAGAAATTAACTGCTATACTTTATATTTGACGGCCAAAGGCTAAGCTTGGTTTTTCTTCTTTGTTGAGCACTTAATGCCAATCTGGAAATTCACTTGTAGGATTACCTCTCACTGACATAAATGTAGCGGTAATCTCTTATGGTTCCCCTATGCTGAGGCTCTGTCCATTCTAGAGTAACTTTGTGCATTTTACAAAAGCATCACCTACCATTTACCAACTTGAAGAAGTGTGCTTCATTTAAGGTCTGGTGAATATCAGTAGACCCTTTTGGTGGATTATTCTTGTAGTTGTTCGTTTGAGCAGAAGACCTGGATTCACTCACAGAATCTTTTGTTTTTGTCGTGTTCCTTACCTCACTCCAATCAATTTTTTTTGTCAATACTTAAATCACAAGACTAAACTGCATAGTGATTTTCAGGCTGAGCGGGATGGTTCAAATGAGTATTGTAATTATCAGCCAGGCTCACTGAATACAACGGACCAACTCATCAATGACCTTAAAAACATTGACATAGTTTTCCATATAGGAGATATTACCTATGCCAATGGATACATATCACAATGGGACCAATTTACTGCACAAGTGGAACCTATTGCATCAACCGTACCATATATGATTGCAAGGTTCGCACCCTTAACAATATTGTCTGTGATTAAGCTTCAATCTTGGCTTTTCTCTGTTTATTCTTCTATGATTTTCGTGCAGTGGTAATCATGAGCGTGATTGGCCTGGAACTGGTTCCTTCTATGATGTTATGGACTCTGGTGGAGAATGTGGAGTGCTAGCTCAGACCATGTTTTATGTTCCTGCTGATAATAGAGCTAACTTTTGGTAATAAACTATTCTGTGTCCTTCGTTATATGTGACATGAAGGTTTAGAGAATTATCTGCTTAGTTAGAGTGCCCTCTCTCCCTCTCCCAACACCCCCCCCCCCCGATCCCACCCCCATCACGTTCAGTTGTGACAAGTACAAAATGGGTGCGTAACTTTTCTGTATTGGGCAAAAGAGGGAACTTTGAGGATTGTTCAAGTGCTTATACTGAAATAATCAAACAGATCAAGTTTATACACTGAAACAATCCAACAGATCAAGGTCCTTTCTCTTTTTAGTGCAAGGAGCAGTTTATTAATGATGCAGAATCAAGTCTTAGCCTCTTAGAGTCCCTCTAAGATTAGAAAGTGGTTCCTTTTTTGGTTTTTGCTCCACCTGTAATTACTTCAGCACTTCCTAAGTGCTGTTTTTATAATACGATTACCTTCCTCTCAGAAAAAGAAAGTTCAAGTGCTTGTGCTGAAGAGTAGTTTGTTCATGTGCACATTTTCTAGTCATTTCATGATTCAGAGGTCTAGCTTGGTTTTAATTTGTCCAGTCTCTGTAGTGAATGAAATGAGTTTATTGTTTTTTAAGTTATTTTGCACTTTTCACGTGTTTGAAATACTTTACAAGCTATAGACGAATATGTTGAAGTTTGGTTCTTAAAAAACAAATTAAGAAATTATTTTGGGATGGTGGAAGCGAGAAATGAGCAATTTACATTCCAAAAGAAAGCTTATTTTCATTCTCTGTTCATTGCAACTGAGTCTTATATATTAGGAATGTGGTTCAGCAAATATTATAGAACACCCTCATCCTCAAGAAAATATGGAACACCCTCTTTGGTAGCTTCTTACATTTTGATATGACCTTGTGTATCACAACTGCAGGTATTCAACAAATTATGGCATGTTTCACTTTTGCATAGCAGACAGTGAGCATGATTGGAGAGAGGGGTCTGAGCAATACAGATTTATTGAACATTGTCTTGCTTCAGTAGATAGACAGAAACAGCCTTGGCTGATATTTGCTGCTCATCGGGTTCTTGGTTACTCTTCAGACAAATGGTATGGCTTGGAAGGCTCATTTGAGGAGCCAATGGGAAGGGAAAGCTTGCAGAAGCTTTGGCAGAAGTATAAAGTGGATATTGCATTTTATGGTCATGTCCATAACTATGAAAGAACTTGTCCCATTTATCAGGTAAGCAGTGCTACTTCTTTTCAATGTTGAATCATGCAATTCTTTTCTGAAGTTCATATAACTCAGTACTAGAAATAACATCCATTCTCATTGTTTTCACTTTTCTATGATGCAGAACCGATGTGTGAACTCGGAAAGATCACACTATTCTGGTATTGTCAATGGAACAATCCATGTTGTTGTGGGTGGCGGAGGGAGCCACTTATCAGAATTCACCCCAATTAATACCACTTGGAGTCTTTACAGGGATTACGATTGGGGATTCGTCAAGCTTACAGCATTTAATCATTCATCACTACTTTTTGAATACAAAAAGAGTAGGGACGGGAAAGTTTATGATTCTTTCACCATCTCAAGAGACTATAAAGACGTCTTAGCTTGTGTTCACGATGGTTGTGAGCCAACAACTTTTGCATCTTGAATCAAACTGTAAACGTATACTAGGGGAAAGAATTCAGTTTTCACAACTGGAATTGGTTCCAATAAATACAAGAAGCCATAATGTACACTATCTTTGGATTTAGCAAATCTATTTTCACTACTGGCAGAACACAGTTTTCCAGCTCTGATGTGATGCTCTAAAATCTATCCCAAAATCAGAAATTAGACGCAGCTATCTCACTTAAGATTGATAATCTCCTTCCCAGGGGGAAAAAAACGAAAAGATAATTGAAGCTGTTCACAAAGAAACAACAGCAAATTCCAAAAACTTCTGGAGCAGACTAATTATGCAAAGAACAAACAAGGAAAGCCATGTGCATTTCTTTTGTATCCACTGATGTTACCTTCAACACTGCCTTACCAAAATTTCAACCCTGTTTGAACAATATTACGTCAATGATTAATTGTTGGACACCGGAGCAAAAGTTCAGCTGTGGGCCTGCATTCAGAAGCTAAGGATTTTCAGAGCCCATTAATCTTCTTCATGTAAAGGTTTAGCGTTCCCAAATTATGAATAAAGGGTAAGACAAGATGAGGAGAAAAGCAGTGAAAGCCCCTTGTTGGATGAAGTCAAAACGTATTCTTTCGCATCATTATCCTCATCTTACATGACACAAAAATGTTACTTTCATGGTGTAGGTTAGAATGATTATATGCCCATCACTCAGTTTAATTTCATAACCATGCAAGTTTATATGGTTAGTTCAAAAGTGTTTCCTGCACATTGCACCTTTAACCAGCCATCTCTGCATCTTGAGTTGAATTTCCATCTTCAACATACGAACTGATTGATGCAAAAAGATGCTCAATTCTCAGAGGAGAATACCGAGCTGCGTGCTGGAACAAGACCTGACAAACAAAACCAGGTTACTGTGTCAAATAAAATATCTCAATGATAACAAGGACTTCATTTGTGAAACGAATTCCATTTAAACAGTGGAGACACATCACAAAGCAAATCATGTGATGACCTGACAAATCTACACGTAGATTAAGACCATAATACGTACATGGCATGGCACCATAAAATATAGCAAGGAGACTTAATTGTGACTTAAGAGTAATCCCACACTTGTGACCCACCGTTGAATCTTTTTGTGTTTATTTTTTGTGTCTTCTCTTCCTTTTCTATATTGCTGCATTCAAGAATAATTTGCATGGAGGATGTTCATGACAAATGCAGAGTACATCAACACCAGATTTGAGTGATTGAAATTTTAAACTGGTAACTAAATTAGCAATTCCTACAAAGGGCATGGAATCCGAATCCACCATCTAACCTTCGAGTAACTATCAGCAAAAGCACGTGCACGATTGGATTTGCCCAGGTATTTCAGATCAGCCTTCTCCAGTTTACTGTCAACAACAACTAATCCTCCTTCACCTATAGCAAATTTTATAAGATCTCCACGGTGAAGTTCTGTCTGAAGACCATGAGAACAGATTTAGTAATGGATAAGTCAAGACATGACACATAATCAAGGAAAAAATAAAAGTGGAGAGAGAATAAGAGTTGTAATGAATTACACTCCCCTGGTACCAAAAGAGGGAGGGATTTACTTCCTCTTCCAATTACAGAGGATTGAGAAAGCTGATTAGGAGGGCCTTTCCTTACATATCCTCTATCCTTCCTCCTTTAAATTGCAATTAAATAAAGTGCAAAATAATAATATGATCAAACCTTTTGCATGAATTCACCAAGTAAGCAACCAAATATGACAGGAGGGTCATCAGATGTAGCCAGTCTGCCATCATCCAGGAGCTCCAAAACTACCTGGTTGTACAACAAAAGAAATACGTTAAGTCCTGCTTACAAAGATCTCACTTATATTTCTAATTTAACATTGGCTTTCTTAGAAGACATTGGGAGCAAAGATTAACAAAAAGGCAAATGAGTCGTTTAGTTGTTTTATCCCGGGGTTAGTAATCCCGGGATTGTTATCCCACAGAGAGACCAGAGTGGTTTAAAAATAATGCAACAAAATTGGTATAAACAATCCCAAATTACTGATCTCACAACAATAAACTGTACCAAACATGGGATAAAATAATCCCATAATGCTAATACGTTATCCCACAAACCAAAACGACCCCTACGAAATGTAACACAAACTACACATTGTACTTTCAAACACTGTAAAAAGGGAGAGTTTTTTTTTTTTTTTGAGGAACGAAAAAGGGAGAGCTTTATTTGCCTTAGAAAGTACAAAACCAACTTTTTTTCGTATACATATCAAGAGTGGTCTTGTCCTCATTGGAGAAGCAGCTCCAATTGGATTCTTCAACCTAAGGTTTGGGTATTCAACACTCCTAGTTTGTACAATTCATTTGTATTCCAATTGGTTTGCATTTGTTTCGGTTTGAGTTGGAAGTTGGTTCGTAGCTGGGATTTGGTTAATAGGGACACGAATAGCATGTGATTTCTGGATGTTAGTATAACATGTTACATCCAAAAGTTAGTTTTACAATCCTTGCATGACTTTATTGATGACATGCCTGACTTTAACAGCCAAGGGTGAATTTAGAGGTAAATTATGGAGCACGTGAACCCGTGGTCTCTCCGTAAAACTAGGTATTTATGTATATTTTTCTAAAATTGGTATAATATTATCTGTTGGCAACCATGCTACAAGAAGTCTAAATGGTGCACTGGTCGAATACTGAGTTATTTTTTTTAAATTATTTTTTTATTTAAATTGGGCAAGGCCCATGTATTCATAAAATAATGCTGAGTTATTTTCCTAGAGGTCTAGAGATTAATTCTCATTTAAAAGCATTTTTTCCTTCCTTTATGAGTGGTGCACCCATATTCTAGAAATCTTAGATTCGCCTCTAAATAACAGCTTTCAAAATAAAACAAGTACATAGTGTAATGTACCTGTTGTTGACTTTGAACTTGTCCTTTATTGTCTGTATCAATGACATACTGACTACAATGGTCATCCTTCCAAACCAGTGATAGAGGTGTATTTCCTGTTTGATATTGTGCATGCCTGAGCGGGATGGACAAATTAAGATTATGATCAAATGAAAGAAGAAAAAATCACCTGGAACTTTCCTAAGGCCATGAAGTACAGAAACTTAAAGTTTTGATTATTGATGATGCTTGAGAAACTACAACAAAACTAGACAATTTAACACTAGGACAGCATACACCATCTAGAGTGCCATGGTCCAACTCCAACGCATGATCTATAACTTTCCCAAATCATGTGAGTGTTGTATTCTAGTTCCATGATTGGTAACATTGTCACTGTAGCCATTAAAATGAACAGTGCAGAGAAGGAAAAGGGCAAGATAAACCTACAGGTGAATTCAGAAAAGGACCAGGCTGTTCGCAAGCAACTTCTAAATGCCATCCATACACAACGTAACTGAGTAGTGCACAATATAAGTTAGAACTAAATGGTGGAATAGGCTTTTTTTTGAAAGGTTAAAAGATAAGTGGAGCTGGTTAAGTTGCTGAGAAAGCACATAATTCTAAGGACCTGACCCGTGTTACCTAACACCTCAACTAGATATTCATTTCCAATGAATGCACATATATGCAAACAAATTGCTTATCATACGGCGGATGCAGCAATCAAGATTTCAGAAACTTAAGTTGTAACAGCTCCGTCTCAACTTGGTTTAAAGGTTTTAGAAAGCCTGCCCATCCAAGACTAACTCTGAAAAAAAGGACAACTTGTCTTCTCATGTATAACACTTGAAACATCACACCAAGCATTATCCATTATGTGAAAAACTTTAATGGTCAAAGGAAGTAAGGACAAGTCAAGCAAATCTTACTTACTGAGTTACCTCCTTATATGCTTGCCTCCCCACCCGCCACCCCCACCCCTTTTTTTATCAGTGAAATAGATGAAGAAGAAGAGCTAATAACTTCAGGAGCAAATCATGTTCATAGTTTGTATTAAATTGCCTTCTACTAAACAAATGAGAGATAAACAGCCAAAAAGATCTTACTTGTTGTAAAACAGTAATCCATCCTTGACATATGGAACTTGTCCTGCATAAGCTGTCTGTAGTCCTTCTTTGTCACAGTTGTAGACAGGAAGAGCACTAAATTTATATTTATGATAAGTTGAGGGAACATCACAAGCCCCCGTCTCAGCAAGCTTGCTGTTTAACCAAAAGAATCTGAATTCGGCAGTGCACTCATATAATGAAATTCCCGCCCAACAAACACCGTCAATGACATAATAAGTCTCATCAGACTGCCACAACAAAGGCAGTGCAGAATATTTCAGATATACAGAACAAAATATGAGCAACAATGTTACATGTTTCAATTGTTACCTCGTGAAATATGCAATCAAGAATACAGTATGATTGAGCAGCTTTACTGTTATTAGTCCTGGCACCATTGGGTAGAGCAGAAGGAAAACGGTGCAAGAGAACTCCATTGCGCAGTCTACTGATTGTTGTTCCATTTGAAGAAACAACGAAGCATCGTTTTCCAGCAGGCCTAGCAAATACATACCTGCACATCAAATTCAACCTAAGATTAATAATGTGCTTGATTGTGTTTGTTTAGTTTGAATCAAGCAAGGCATCCACAGCAAATGTACAGTTCCGATTACTTGTCCGACAAATAAGTGAAGTTTTTGTGGTAGGCTAAGATGCAGATAACCATGGCATCAAAGTAGAATAAACAAAGTATGAAGTAATTTCTAGTTGAAGCAAAAAGCATTCAATTTTGACCTAATCTCTACCAAAGTTGAACCTTCACTATGTCCAAGAATACAAAGTTGAAATGCCATTATGACCTCAATCTCTGTAAATGTTGAACATCAAACATTCAACAAGCATCAAAATTTGGAGACTTTTTAAGTGAAATTAGAATTTAATGTACAATATCAAAATTTAATAGATAGAGAAAATTGAATATATATATATGTGTGTGTGTGTGGAAATGTTATTGAAAAGTCACCAATCGGTATTCAATTTATCGGGAACATCAATCATCCACTCGGGAAGCATAAGCTGCTTAGCAAACCATAACCGAGCATCAGGTCCTCTCAGCTTGGTAGCTTGACGAAGATCATGTGCGTCCTTATGATGTCCATAATCGTCGTCGACTTCTTCGGGACAGGATTCAAGTTCGTCAGTAACTTGTATGTCGACCTGCTGTTCTTGGGAAGAGGATTGAAGAGAGAGGACAGTGGAAGCTAAACGACGGGCTTGTAGCTGAGCGTCGTGGCGGTTTTGGGACTGGCGGAGCAATGAAAGTTCTCGGCGTCTTTGTTGGTCGGAGATCGCCGGGCGTTTGAACGGACGGCGTACGTCGTGTGAACTCATCCTCTATGACGCGAATTCTGGCAATGGAACTTTGCAGCGATTCCTCTTGTATTCCAAAAATCGCCATCTCCATGCTAATTACTACTATGTCCTTTATGTGTAATAGTGATATGATATCAAATATCAGAATGATAAATGGACCTGTTGGGCCCAAACGACTCTCAGATACCCACTTTCAATGCTTCAATTCTCTTTTATTATATTTACATTTTAACCAATTCTTCTCTAAATTGCTACAACTCAAATACAGTTTAAACTTGGGATACCCCTCCCTTCAATCTTTGTATTGCACAAGTGGATCCAAAGTTTTAAGTATGACTTTTGAAAATTTAATAGTTTTTGCTCATACTTTTATTAAAAGCTTATACATTTTTAATTATGAACTCAATTGAAGTTATTGTAGAAATCTATAAACTTCAAATTTTAAATTTGCCCTTATTACATGATTTGACAAGTGGTTTGTTCATGCATCAATGTACAAAAATCCAGGTATTTGGCTCAGCGATGATCATATATATACAATATTGGGCTATTGGCAAGGAACATGGTTTCCACATCATGCTTGTGAGTGACAAAATCAATTTTGTATTGAAATATAAAGGACATGTGATATAAAATTAGATTGATTTGAAGTTGAAATTTTATTTGAATAATTTTTAAAGTTATAATTTTTTAACATAAACATGAAAAATACACAAATTATGAATAGGATTAGAGCTGTTGTATAGTGATTCTAATTATATTTATATCACACAAATATATCCATAATCCAATTTCTATGGAGTAATAAATAAAGTTAGACCTATCTAAAAAAAACCAAAAAAGAAAGAGAGGGACAAAAGTGAATGTGGAGGCTCACCCTTTTTGGTCTTTACGACAGAAACAGTAACTTTAGGGGTCGAATTTGAAAATGAAATATTTGAGCGGTAAAATACCAGAGAGGACCCTGCATTCACACACGTCCATGTCCATTTTTCAAAAATTGAATACAAACTCCTCGAACTCCGCCATTAAACTAAGACTATTATCAAAATCTCCGTTGTCTTCATCACACTCTTCACTTCGTTGACTCTATTCTGCCATTGCAAATGGGTTGCGTTTCATCCACTCTGCTCAATCAAGACAATGAATTCACCAATATGGGTGGCTCTGCTGCCGGTTTTAGCCACCACATTGTCTCTCTAACTTCCACCACTTATGGTCTCTTGACCCTTGATCCACCTTCAACTCCCCCACCCACCACTGTCCCTCCCACCCCTACCCCACCACCTCGCCACACTCTTGGTTCGCTTTTCCCAAGCCCCTTGTCGGAACCCAGAATCCTCAAGTCCGACATCATCAACTCTTGGGAACTTATGGCTGGTCTTGATTCCACCTCCACCACACCCATCTCTGACAGCTTTCGATTTCCCTCTTTACGCCAATCAACCCCTGATTCTAGTTTCAGATTCTTGAATAAATCATCCCCCAACAAAGAGAATTCAAGCCCCAATATTCCATCTTTTACCGATGCGCTTGATAAAGCTGACATTTTTAACCCCACGAGATTGTCTTCTGCTTCCGTGTTTGATGGGTTTGAAAAGCTTTGTCCGCCAAATGGTGAGGGTAAAATTGTGATCTATACGACAACGTTGAGGGGTGTGAGGAAGACCTTTGAGGCTTGTAATGCTGTGAGATCAGCGATTGAGGGGCTTGGGGTTTTGTATTCTGAGAGGGATATTTCGATGGATAGAGGTTTCAGGGAAGAATTGAAGGAGCTGATGAAGGGTAAAGAGAGCACTGAGTTAATACCTCCAAGGGTGTTCTTTAAAGGGAGGTACATTGGAGGAGCTGAGGACGTGATGAGGATTGTGGAGGAGGGAAATTTTGGGCATTTGCTTCAAGGGTTGCCTAAGATGAAAGCTGGTTCTGTTTGTGAGGGTTGTGGGGGTGTCAGGTTCATGCCTTGTTTTACATGTAATGGGAGCTGCAAGATGGTGAAGGAAGACGTGGAACAGAATGAAGGCAGAGCTGTCGTGGTGCGGTGTACTGAGTGTAATGAAAATGGATTGGTGCTTTGCCCCATTTGCTGCTGAGTGATGCAGGATCTGTGACTCTGAGGACCTAGCTCGGTTAGTCTCTAATGCACTCTCCTTTATTTGCATACATATATCTAAACTTGGTGCTCCTTTGGCAAACTAACCTTGATGAATAAGGATTGATGTTCACTATGGTATAAGATTGTAATTCAATAACTCGGGATATATGTGTTTATAATTTATTGAGTTACTGCTACCTTTGGTATTTGAATTTGGGAATACTTACTAACTGGTTATAGCAGTGTTGCATAAACTAATTCTGTACAGCCATAAAGAGAAAGCATGGTATAACATTTAGTACCCCCAGCAGTGCTAGGCTGTTAGCATTTTTAAATACGATGGTACTTTTTGTGATTACATTGAACTGCTTCTGAAATGGAATTACTCCATGAGCAGCTCGAGGCTCAGGGATTGATTGGAATGGTACTTGGAACACCTATGCTGATTTCTGAACTGAAAAAAGAAGTATTTGAAATAAGTTTGAGGGCTACTTTAGTTACTTATACCCTTCTTTTGTCAAGGAGAGAGGTGTTTTTCTCAAACTAGTAAGTGATAGTTTAGGTATGAAACTCACACTCTCAATAGTTTAGGTATGAAACTCAAAACAAAGGGACACAACTTTCTTTATAAATCATTTGTACCAAACATTGATATCTCTGTTAGAATCCCTATACTTATTTCTGCGCCAAGGAAAGTGGTATTCCCTCTATACCATTTTATATGAGACCATTTCCTTTGTAATATTTTCCAAAAAGAATTACACACTTTTATGTTTGAAACATTTAGCTATGGAGTTTACTCTCAATGACATGATTATATAGCCAGAAATTTCATGGCATAATAGATACCACATGATCCAAGGGTCTCTCGTTCCATGCCCAGTCAAATAAGTTCTAATAGAATGAAACAGAGGGAGCATCTGTAATAATTTGAGGGCTATTTCAGCCGTTACTATTTGGCAGTAGTCACTTGCCTTTATTAAAGCATTCTTGCTTTCCCTACAGACCCATACAGGTTCTTGTTATTTCAGCCATTACTATTTGGCAGTAGTCACTTGCCTTTATTAAAGCATTCTTGCTTTCCCTACAGACCCATACAGGTTCTTGTTTGTCCTAAACCAGTTAACTAAAGAATTGTTTGGTTGATTCTTTCTTCTTCTACTTTGTGAATACAAATTACTGGTTTGAGTTTCTTCTTAGGTAATGCAATGGATTACATTATTCAATTGATTATCTGGATCAATAAGCTTGTATGATAATAATGATGCATTTAGATTTGTATTTTTGACCAACAGAAGCTAACTGATTGATATGATTAATCTCATCAAAACTTGCTTCTTAAATCTCGGCCAGGGTCCAGTTCTATTTATAGTGGGATAAATGGATTATGTACACACCAAGTTGCAAGAAGATATTTTACATGAAGTTCTCAAGGACAGCTTTTGAAAGATTTAGCTCAAGTTGAGTGAAGATTCAGCACTAAACTAAACTGCGGGTAGTTTCTCAGATTCTGAATGAATCAACTGGCCCATAGGTGTTATCTACCTGTGTCATGAGACGCAGTGTAAATTGAAACGTACCAATAATATATCAATGCTAAGTAACTATGATATGATTATGATAAATTTTGCTGCTTTTACCTTACTTACGGATAGCTTTTCAATGGTAACTACAACATTTCTTGTGTTCTTCTGTGGGTGAATGTTGCTGTTTTTCAGAAATAGTCACTTTTCAACTTGGACGTTACCAGTAAAACTCCTGAAATAACCACATTTAGAACAATGACAAAATGTAAAAGTGCCGCATTAATTAATTAAATAAATAAAAGAAGAGGTAAAAGGCCCAATTGTAGCGAAGAGATATATTAGTTGTGGAAATGGCTCCTTCCAGTCATAGGGATTAAGAAAGCAACAATATAATGTCCAATGGGTCCTAGCTAGCTGCCTTCGCGAATCATGAGTAGGGTATAATCAAAGATTCATAGAGCTACAAGTCAATCCACTAGTCACCTCTTCTTTCAACAATATATTTATTTATTTATATATTTTCTATAATCCTACCATTACACTAGCTTACACGTATATTAGTCTCACTCTAACATATATAATTCTATTCGCTAGGCTTTGATCACTTAATATTTTTGCTTCTCCTAGAATTTCATAATAGTACATACCTATAATTAATTAAAGTAGTAGTTGATGTTGTAGAAAACATTAAAGTGTTAGTTTGTTATGTTAAAATAGTTGATGTTGCGATAAGATTAGAACATTTAAACCAACATATAATATTAAGGAAAAAGAAAAGATAAAAAGGTGCACTCTCAACGTTTGAGAAGGTAACGTTAATGAATAAATGGGACCAATTTGTCAACACAGTGTTATGATTAATGGTAAGAAAATGAAGTTTGGTGATGAAACGAACATAAATTCATTTGATTCAGTGCCTCTTAATGTAATGCTATAATTAGCAGAACCACCGCCACTCTAACCATCATGCACATCAATCAATTCTATCAATAGTTTTATGGTACGGTGTATATACCTTGTTATTATAACCTAATTAATTATTTCATATATATATTCTTGTCGGTGAAACCCTTTAATAGACTTGTGTGTGCTTCCATATTTAGAGATCAAGTACCTAAAATGATATAGACATTTGTGAAATTAAGAATTAATATAACTATAACAAAGTTGGAGCTGCAATACAATGTTTCATCCTCGTATGAGACCATCAAACAATTAATTAATATATACAGTATACAGTTCTCTATCTAGCTAACAAAAATGTAGCAATCACCACTATTTTAATTACCATCCTACTTGCTTGGTGCAGAGATGGATATGTACCTACTTAGATTTCTAAAGAATTCATAATTTATCTTATATAAAAGATAAAAGAAATTTGTATTGAATGAGCCGATCAAAAAAGAACCAAAGGAAATGAATAAAAGTAGAGGGCTTACTCAAGTTAACTGAGATTGAAGCTTGCTTAATTGATTCATTTTTCAACCTTTAATATGGTTGGCATCTTTATTTTTATACTACAATCTGGTGGCCGATACCTACCAAAATCTATAACACAATTAAGCAAAAATTCAGCAATATCCACTAAAACCACATTTGAAAAAGGATAAAAAACTATCTAAAAAAATGGAGGGAGTATTATTTTTAATTCCAAGACAACAATTGCCATGTTTTCTGATATTATTGGTCGACGCTGGAACTTTTTGTAGGTGCAAGCAAGGTAATAATCACAAATTGTAATTTTCAAGATATAGTATAATTTTATAAGATCTCACTACTAATTAAATTCATTACGGTCCTCACTAAAGAAAATAAATTAACTATATATATATATATACACCTCTCTTACGCGATCATCGGAAATTAAAAAGATCAGGTTGGATAGTATATATTGGCATTAGTCATAGACAACATAATGATGAAATAGGAGACAGCGTTAATTATTAAGAAAAGATATTTCAGTTGACTATCATATGCATGTCTCATGTCAACATACTCCATTATTCAAGACTCTAATACTATTATTAAAAGAAAAAAGAAAAAAAAAATTACGTACGTACGTGGTACTAGTATCATTGTATCAATCAAACTAATTACTATTAAGGATACTATATATATATAATAACGTCTCAGCTTGAACTTATTTTGGTCTATATGATGGAGAGGAATTAAACTGATAAGTGGCATAATGGATCGGAGGGTGATGGTGCGTAGCTCCAAAATTCCACGTCAACTTGGTGGTCATCATGTGGTTGATGAGACTGGGAGAAGGCATCGTCGTCATCATTTGGTCTGGCGTGACTGTGATGATGAAGAGGAAAACATATGTTGTTGTTTGATGAAATATTGTCATTGCCGTTAAGTTGAGAAGCCACCAGACGATCGAGAGATACCCAATCACTTGGACCAGATGCCGTTGAAGTTTGTGACCAATCAACAGGCCGGCTAGTTTTGGGTGTCTCACAATGTTGTTGGACGTCCTCCATAATATTAATGTTGTTGGTTGGAGAATGATGATTGTGGAGGTGGATGAATGTAGGAGTATTATTATTTATCATGAAGGATGAGTTGGTGTTATTTATTTGCTTATCATCTAAGTTGTTGTTGTTTTCCAAGCTGTCTTGTTGTTTGCATGACGACATGTACATGAGTATTTGATCAAGAACGCCGTCGTTGTAATTTGGTTTCTGAATTGTGGACATGAGTGGTGATGGACTCTCAAGAGCCTTATGATAATTCTTCTTCTTGAAAACACGGCACACCACCCATCCTTCTTCCTGCAGGTTATTAATTGATGATTCATTGACGACCTGCATATATGCAGTAGCTAGGAACAATAAGGTAAAATTATTAAGTAATTGTAGCTAGTATTAGCTATGTATACTAACGTTGAGAGTAGTTTGTTGGGGAATGATGATGTTGTCATCAAGGCGATACTCATGCATTATCCAATCTGATTTCTGACCATGAGGGGCACGTCCTTTATAAAAGACTAAGGTTTTTCTCATCCCTATTCTCTTACAGTTGCTGTGAATGACTTTATCGCGACCAGTAGCCTTCCAGAATCCGGCTGCAGTAGCACGATTTGTTCGAGTTCCTGTCGGATACTTCTTGTCTTTGTGACTGAACAAGTACCAATCATTTTGTGGTGTTGATCCTATTCTGCACTTTTCTGCATATATATGATATTATTATAATTAGTACGCGAGTGTTTAAACAAACAAAATGAATATATGGTAATACGTACCTTGAATGTCCCATGGTTCAAGCTTGTTCAGATCAACATCGCGAATAACATCAAGATCAATTTTCTCATAGGCAACCTTTTTCCTCAAGTAATAATGAACAAGTTCTTCCTCCGTTGGATGAAAACGGAATCCGGGAGGCACTTGAGATTCCCCATTTACTGACAGATTCATGTCCTTAGTCACCTTAATTAATTTGAATTAAGGGAAAGGGGATTATATAATTTATTAAAAGGAATAATGGTGAAGAAAATGAGAGGCCGCCCGAGTACTTACTTAAAAAGAAAAGGGAAGAACATCATCATTTAATATGCAGTGGTTAGAGACACAAATTAAATGAAAAGGTTTGCATGATGTCCATTGGTCTACTTTTATGGTGGGGTCTTCTCAACTCTAACATAAAATCAACCACCACTTTCACTATTATTAGAGAAAACAAATAATAATCCATTCCATCCCAAAAAATAATACTCCCTATTTATTGATCTTCTATTTATAAGCTCAATTAAATTCAGCTTGATCCATTTTAGCCTATTAAAAAATTGGATTGATATGTACTTCATATTGATCATCATTTTTTTTATCAGTGTAAATTGAGGTAAGGCGTTCATTTGACATTTGTAGAAAGAACAATAAAATAGTAAGGGGTTTGATAGTATAATTCAAAAGAGTGGGGTCCATAGATGAAGAAACAATGACGTTGGACCTTACAATTTGAAGAAAAGGTCACTCGAAACCACCTCACTCATTTTACTCGTGTAACTAATCCGCGTAGGATCGTTTGGTTGGGAACAAGTTATTCCAAAGTTAATTATTCTAGAATTAATTAACTGTCCTGAGATAACTTATTCTACCATGTATATGAAATAACTTATCTCATCACTATGATATAAATGGTGAGATAAGTTATCCCAAACATGACAACCAAACAATGTATAAAAAATTTATCTCATCACTATTTATTTTTATCTCTCACACCAAACCAGTGGCGGATCTATGCAGAGGTTTGGGGGTGCCACGCCACCCCCGAACTTCGACAGAAACTCTATATATACATAGGTATATATATATATATAATATTTATATAAATATAAAGCGTGTCACCCATAGAACAAAATTGTCTTGTGGTGCCATGGTAGAAGGGCAACTTTAGAAGGCTGATGTTGCGGGTTCGAATCCCATTTGTACCTAATTTTTTGAGAAATTTGATGCAGACGTTTTTTAAGAAAAAAAAAAAGGCTCCAAGCACTGGCACAATTTTTATTTTTATTTTTTTATAATTGTTATTGACTTAAATTAAATTAATTACATAATTACTCCTTTGACTTTTCTTTTATTTGATTAAATACTCAATAAAAGTGTAATACCTTATTATTTACATTTTATTGATTGATTTGTGATATATATCGAAAAGACAAATAATTTAATCAAATATAAAATTAATTTAATCGATAAGTCTATTTGGCACCCACGGACTCTAAATCCTGGATCCGCCACTGCACCAAACGACCCCAAAAAGAGGGTGTCGGTTCGGAGCCATTGCACTTTCACTCCCAAGAAATTAGCCATCTCACATTAGACTAAAATTAACACTGCATCATCATTTCATCTGTCACTTTATAATTGGGATCAAACTTGTCAAATTTTAAACTCTCCAACAACTTCAAATATATAATGTTTGAATCTAATCTAACTTCACACATGATGTTTCAAGTTTCAAATAGCACATGACACAAAAATTACTCCGTCTTCACTTTCACTTTTACGTGAAAATTTTAACTATCATTCAAGAGTATTAAATCATTTATTGAAGAGGTACATCTATTCTATCACTCAAGAGTATTGAAATAAGACAGACTAAAACGAATGTATTAGCCAAGTGGAATGTTTAATTCTAACATATTAGCTAAAAATTGAAGGTTGTTACGTGTCTTGTCCTTCTCACAATTCCAACCACTTCATTATTCTAATGTCTTATACATAACTCGATAAAATACTATAGTAGTGTTAAATTTGTAACTTTCATAAAGATGTAATCATTTTATTCGTCTTTCTTCTCCTAGCCCTCTAGTATTATGTCCACCAGCAACGATGACATTGTGACACACGCATTTATTTGTTATTCACTTTGAGTCCAATATATTTCTCTGTCCCATACAAATTATAAATAACAAGGATATAGTTTTATTTATTTTGTTTCTTAAGAAATTTTCTTGAAATTTGTTTATACTTTAAAAATAATTAAATGTAAAAGTAAAATGAGAATTTTTTTATCAATTTTATCTTAAATTTGTAATTTGACAATTATATATCTGGAATAATTATTTTTAGTAATATGTGTTGGATAAATGGACAATTAATATGAAACGGACTAATTGAAAACATGTATTCATAAATCAACTGAATTTTTTGTCATTTAAGTCAACATGCAATATGATATTTTCTTAAAAGTAGAAAAGTCCTTTTTAAATTTTAAGACAACAAATCACACGAAAACACCCAGCTTAAAATTTGGTGGATTATCAGTCACTGGAAAGTTTTAAAATTGGGTCAGGCCGAAGTCGGTCTTTTTTAAATTGAGTATATATTTTATTAGATTTTTTCTTAAAATGTTAAAATATAAGGTGAAAAACTATCATATACATCGGAAGGTTGGATATTTTTCAATAATTGTGATTTTCTTTTACTATATCTAATGAAAGATTTGTACATTTTCTGTTAAAAATAGGTATACTTATGTGATTATGATGATTTTAAAAAAATCATAATCTTGTGACCGTTTACGAAATTTAGGCATGAAAACACTCACCTTAACTCCTGTGAATGAATATAATATTTCCTAAAGTCATTACCCATGAGAAAACACGAAGCCTCTAAAGTCTAAAGCAGTTAACTTACATAACTGGCGCAAAATTCTTAAATTTTCACCTAATTAACTACATTCAACTAAACATATCATATTCGATCAAGTAAAAACAATGCCTTTTTTGAAATATTTTTACTAAAACATTATGCTCGTTGAAACGAATAACATGTTTCTCGATAATCCTATACATATATAAATTGAAACCAAATTTTTTTTTTCCAATAGAGACCTAATTCATAATTTGTATAGAGGTGATTTTCTATCTCAAAGTGAATTGGATTTACTGATTATTATCTCAAGACTCTGAAATATAAATATACTAAAGTTATGCATTCTACCCAATTGAGGTTCCAGTTTTCAATCACAACACGTCAAAATTAAAGAAAGATTTTCACATGTTCTAAATTAATCTCGAGTGTAGACAATTAATTAATACTTTTGGTAAAATACAATTAATAACAAAAATGTGTGAAGTTATAGTAACTATATATATATATATATGTTGTACACAGAAATGTATTTATAAAACGTTAACCAATTAGAGAGAAGGATAAATAAAAGAAGAATATCGATAGTGATGTCCCAAAAATGAAATAATATATAGTGATGTCGCAAAAATGAAATAACATATAGATGGATAATATATTAAAAATAACTTTGAATCTCATAAATTTAAATATGCAGAGTTATTATTTCAATTATAAAATGAGAATGTTGGAAATTGAAACTCACTAATATAATTACGGATCCGGCTCCTCTCCATTTCTCTTCTCTCCATTTTTCCCAAGTTCTAGCTTGGATTGGAGACATATGTCATAGTTTAGAATTAATGGTTGAGATTTAATTAATTAAAGCAAAGTCCTAACCATAGTTATTTAATTTCATATATTTGCTTTTTAAATATTTTTGCAATCCAACAATTCTAGATTTACAATATATTTTTCCTAAATATATTTAAAGAATTTCTTTTCTTAATTATTTGAATATTTTTTTGCTGATATTTTACTTTTTTTTCCCTAACGTTTTCCATTTCTCAAATAATATTTGCCAAATAAAAAAATTAAAAATTGTGACCTGACCTTTTTTTTTCTTTTAAGAGTAAAATAAATTTTGTCACTCAATTTTAAATTCTTTCTTTTTCCCTAAATGGAGTCCATATTGCTCTATAGACACTGTAGTTCTTAATACTCTGTTAGAATATTAAAAACTTTTAACTGGATTATAATTTTTTTCAAAAAAAGTAAAAATATTTAGTAAAAGTTTTAAATATATTTATGGAAAATATAATGGATTGAAAAAATATTTAAGAAGCAAATATATGGAATTAAATAACTATGTTAAGACTTTGCTTTAATCAATTAGATCTCAACCATTAATTCTAAACTATGACATTTGTCTCCAATCCAAGCTATAACTTGGAAAAATGGAGAGAAGAGAAATGGAGAGGTGCCGGATCCTATAATTACCAAGTTGGTTGTACTCAAAGGCAGATCGAGGATTCGGAGGCTAGGGGTGCCATATCATCTAAATGGTAAACGGGTCGGTTCCTTCATTTTTGGTTATGATTCGAGTTATTTAGTTTTTTCGATTTCTATAAATCCATTGATCAAATATACATATTTAGTAATGTTTTTTTTTCTTTTAAATATTCTAATATTAAAGATATATACTTAAATAGTTTGTTTTTTGATATTTTTTAGGAATAAGAGACCTTATTCTCTATAACTTTGAGAAAACAAGAAATTTTTCACCTTAAAAATTCAAATTTGTATACATCATCTAATATCATATAGTTGAGAAAAAAATTAAAAATTATAGCTTCAATCCCATTATCTTCACTTAGCTAGTGTGACGTTAAAGATTGAAAGAACCTTTAAATTCAAAAGCTTTAACATGATTATATCATCATTTTAAAAGCTTTTTTTAAAAAAAATACTATTTAAATATATTTTTATTAATATTTCATGTGACATTCAAAATTTAATAGTAATCTGAAATTAATATAGAATATCACACAACATTCGTATCAATTAAAGATAAGTAAATAAGTAAAGAGTAGCAAATAAAGGAACTAATTGAGGGGGGCGAGAAACTGAAGCAACGACAAAAAAAAGAGAGGAAAAAAAGAGGAAGAGCTAAAAGCCGATTTGAACCCTCGACACTCACTTGAAAAGATACGCCCTTTGCGCACCATTCAACGTATTGGTCACTGGGTGGCAGATCTACTACATATTCAACTTTTCATACTTATACACATATATATACAAAGTTTTAACTGAGGCCACTGGGTGCCGCGGCACCCCACCCATAAGGCTAGATCCATCCCTGGTTGTACCGCTTCTTTTAACAAACTAAAAAGAAAAATAAAATATATTAATTACAATTTTGTTTTTTTTTTTTTTATCAAATTTCATTCATGGCTGCAGATTCTAGACTCCAGTGATGATAGATACAACAATTGACACCCTTTCATGAGAATTCTGCATCCGCCACGGAATAGAAGTTAAAAAGGGATATAACCAGATGGAGGGGGACATATATATAAGCCTAACCTCCTTTAAAATGTTAGGACGATTAATTAGATGACTCGTCCTATAATGTTTCATGATCAAAAGCTGTTAGTACAAGAAGAAGCATATAGAAAAGGTGTTACAAGAACATATTAATTACAATTAACATGGGTTTAAAACAGTTTAACTGCCCAGCCATTTGCTGGTTTAAAGTTGTTGTCATTTGAATTGATGTTTTACCTCACTTTTCTCTTCTATCTGTTTTGACTCTCTCTTGAGTACTGTATCACATCATCAACAATCCTTTTTTTCCTACCACCATGTTCAACTTGTTTTGTTCCTTTTTCCCAAGTCCCAAGTATTTATTTATTATATATATATTTTACCTTCCAGAGAGCTCATTTTTAAAGGAGCCAATTAAAATTAATCCATGACAATATGACTCACTCAACCCTTTTTTTTTTTTGGTAAATATTCAACCCATTTAAGTGTGCGTGGATGGGGCCTATTTAGTTACTTAACTCATACTAATTAACCAACTCATTTTAATATTTAACTGATACGTAGCTTAATTGATCCATGAAATTTTTTGTTGAGATATGTTTATTTTTTTAAATAATTATTTTGTTTGATATGTTCCCTCGTATGACGTTTTGATTTTCTTAATTTGAGGAAGAAAAATTGAAAGAGTGTCATCCATAAAGATTAGAGAAAGGTGAAGAATATTTTTTGGAGAGAGAGGGAGTGTGATGATTAGAGTAGAGAGCTAGTGTTTGTGTTGAACCATGATGATTTGTAAGTGGATGGATGATGAATAAGCTAAGGCAACACAACACACAATATATACTAATAGTATATAAATAAATTCCGTTATGATCAAGTAGTGAGTCTTAGTCCTAATTATGATGTTCATTATTCCTCAATTCCTTTCTTTAATGATGAGGCCCGGCCTTAATAAATTGACGACGCAACTACTTACCTCTTAATCTCATGAATTCACTATTAAATAATAACTACTTAGTGGCCGGTAGTTGTAGTTGGTTAGTTGGAGTTGGACTTAATTCTATATATGCATTACACTATTCACCCATGCTATACTTACTAATTTTTAACTTACAACTTGATGACGTCCCTAATTCGTAAACCAAAATTTTCTCCTTTATATAATTACGATGTGATATATGTATATATGACGATAACATTATTCATGTACACAAAAGAAAAAGAAAAAAAGTACTCCCATGAGGAAATTAACTTAGTAATGTTTTTGAATTTGCTTTACAAGCAACATATATAATATATTAGAGTAGTATTTTAATATCAATAATTGCCAAGGAACTTCTATTTGGCAACTTATTATGTTCAGATAGATGAGTTGCAACACCAATTTAATGTTACGTTTGTCCTACACTTGTTACTTCTATTTCACGTTATAGCTTTACGTACATGATTTCCTCTTTTCTTTCTAGTGTCCGTTTATCCCCCTTTCTAATTTTCTTTCTTCTTCTGTGAATTAGATAGCCAAAGAAGCATTGGTCTGTGTAATTTTAACCTCAATCAGATATCAACTGACATTTTCCTACTTTATGTTATTTTACTACATCTAACATCAGTAATGATCGATATTTATTCCAAAGAAAGAATAATTAGTAAAAAGAACATGTAATAAAATGTACGTATGTGTACCAAATCACCTTTTATTATTACTGTTTTATTATCAGACTGCTTTAATTTCTTGTTGATTTGCATCTTAGTATATATTTAAAAGGTGCTTTAGAGAGAAAAGTTTGCAATTATTAGTGAATGAACATGATAATTGTGATTTTACATCTCTAGGGACCAATTGCTGAAATGAGAGAAGATGCTCTTTCAAAGTTAGATTGTTGCTTTGTTAAAGAAAGGTATCCATCTTATCTTAATTAATTAAACGTTTACCTTTTCACAGAAAATACTAAAAGTGATTTCAACAGTAAAGTTTCGTTAGAAACCCCACATTGGAGTCCACTATATATATATATTGGAAAAATTACTTATATACACATCATTAGTTTACTTATTTTCTATTATTCCCTTCTTTTTTAAAATATTACTAAAATCCCCTTTTTTTACTCCTTAAACCAAACTCCCGGATACATAACTCCATATCTCCTAACCCACATTTCTCTCCCCAATTTTTCTCTCCTAAAATCACGCCATATTCTCTCCCATGATCTTATCATTCTAATTTTGAATTTGAATTTCAAGATATTTCTCTCTCCAGTCAAAGGATTTCTCATTCCTTCTAGGTATTGTTTCAATTTCATTACTTTCGCTCATAGTTGTTAGTTTTTTTTTAAATTCAAAATTCTGATACATTTATGGAGGATCCTCCTTCATTCAGTTTAGGTATTACCCAGATAATGCCATCCAACACTAATCATGTTTATGACAATGAAGATCTAGGTTGGGCTGAGAATAGANTGTATACTAAAAAAATAGGTAATGTTTGTATGCGATTGATATTGACTGAAAAAATGAAGTCAAATCTTAGAATGAAATTGGTATACATTGGTATACAAGTTCTATATTTTCCTCTCTCTTCAATTTATATTTCGTATTCAAGTGTGATCATATTTAAGCTAAAACTTAAGAAATCCTTATTAAAGATTTTATGATCTCATAGTATCTATATCTATCAACAAATTTCAGAATTAAATATACTTATTTCAATAACAAAACAATATTTTAGATATAGAAAAACACACCAAAAACAAGTTCAAAACTTAAGTAAAACGTTTTTTTTTCCTCAAGAAATCAAGTTTTAGATTAATTAAAATAAAAAATGAAATCAAAATTTCAAAATATAGAATTCTTAATTCTAAAAAAATCATATTAAAAAAAAAACAATATCAAAATTTAAAATAAAAAAAGCAAGAAAAGCAAAAAATATATATTAAAGAGAGAGAAAATTACATGTTAAAATATACGGTGATAAATTTATTTTTTTAAAAAAAATTAAAGGCCCCAATAGTCATTAATAAATAAAAGTTAATTGAATAAGTTAAAAAATCCCTTAAAAGGTGTAATAGATAATTACAAATTGATTCTCTCTTATTTATATTATTTCTCTCACCTATTAATTATATAAAAGGAACTGCAATCAATATAATTAAATAATTAATAATATAAAAATATAAAAAAATTAATCATTTAATAAAGTAAATTTTAATTGATTTTTAAATAAAGTTAAATTTAATTGATATGTTATAACCCGTAATTAAATTGTTATAAGTAAGAATTTTTTAAGAATAGGTTTAAAACTCGTAATATTGTCNGAGAGAATGTAATTTAGATCTTAGACTATGGGATTCCTTTAATTTTTACATATATATATATGGTGTTAATATTGGCCCAATATGAATGAAGTTCGCCAAATACTTGTGGGCCTGCTGTCTTTATATTAGGTTATGGGCTATAGCAAATAAAAAATGGGCCCATGGACATCCAAATGAGAAGAGAGTCAAAAACAGGCTGTCATTTCCCATTTCATCCCTTCATGTCTTAATTCAACTTAACGTGTGAACCATATATGTTAATGATCATCAAATCTCTTGCTAGATATGTCTAAATTTTCAATTGGAGAATTATTAACTAGGTCCTTTTCTCAAAACAATTATATTATGTCTACATAAGCACACCACAACTAATTTAATATTGAAAAGATTTTGTAGTTGTAGGTCCGCCAAACCTCGTTAGTCAACAAATTATATTGTATAATATAAGATCAATTCTTGTTGAAAATCCTAAAAGCCTTCCATATGTATGTATAATTAGATTATTTTAGGTTCTTGTTGCATCAGTTTAGTGCAACTCTCTTTTTATTTTTTTAATACATAACATATTTTCTCATAATTTGGGTGCGCGCGGGAATGCGTACTTTCCGTCATTTGCCACTTTAACTTTAACAAATTAGAAAAAGAAGAGTTTGTCCGGTCCCATTTTCATTTCCCTTTGTCTGTCTAAACTCTAACTAAAGAGAAAAAGTGAAAGGCAAATAATAATCTAATAGGGATTTGACTGAAAACATGGAGATAATGCAGTATGGCCCCCATTAATATAATTAATGTGTAAGCATAACGCATGCACTTACTATTCATACACAAACACATGATTTGTTTCTTCTTTATCTAGGATCAAGAAAAGCGAGTTCCACCGACGACATATCCATCTATATGACTGACTATATATATATGTTCAATTCTATTATCAACATTAATTATAAGTAGTTAAGAAATGGGGAATTGCTTGTTTGGAGGAAATGAAGAGATGATGGTGAAAGTAGTAACATCCACGGGTGGAATCATGGAATTCGTTGCTCCAGTTACAGTTGAATTCATTGCAGAAGAATTTCCGGGTCATGGAATATTTAGAAGCCATGATCTTTTCTGGAAGCCACTGCCAGCAGCACAAGTACTATTAGCAGGAGACTCATATTATCTACTGCCACTCAACAAAGAAGAGAGCAGTAATATAGAAATAGGACATGTAAGATCAAGCAGTGTTCCTCAAATTCAAAATCTAGTGGTTGCACCCTATAGAATGTCTTTCGATAGCCAAGGAAGGTCACAAGCGTTGTATCGCGGATTTTGGAAAGTGAAATTGGTCATAACTCCCAAACAACTATTGGAGATTTTGTCACAAGAGACTACAACACAAGAGTTCATTGAGAATGTCACAACTGTTGCTAAATGCGGCAAAACTGGATTTTCCGATTCCTGGAGTCTTTCTAGTAGTAGAAACACCACTTCTCATGCTTTATTTTCCTTAGAGTAAGACCTAGAATATATCTTTAATATTTGTACGTGTTGATCTACTCTCTTCTCTCTCTGTAACATCAATCAATATGCATATATTATATATCAAGCCATGTTTCATCATTAGTAACTTATTCAATATTTTCAGGGAGCAGCTTTTGTTTTAGTCATCTATATATGCTTTTTAATTGTTCCTTCCGATAAAAAAAAAAAAAAACTTTAGTCAATCAGTTTAGTGCTCATCACAATTTGGGAGGTATAGTCAAAATTTCTATACCACTGGCTTGGGCATCATAGCACTTGTTCTTCCATCAGACCCCGTCGTCCTTAACATCTATAGGTAGATTGTTGCGACAATCCAAAGTTTTAAAATAACACATAATAGAGATTATTCGATATATATATGCATGCTTTTTGAGGTCTCTATTTATTTCTAATTAAAAAAATCTGGACTTTATATTTGTGGATGTACATGAACCCCCACGACTTACATTTAATAATAAAATTCTGAGACTTGTATACATTGTCATAGCTACTATAGTGCATAAAAAAGGTTAAGAAAACGCTAGTTGTAGGATATGAGACGGACTTTTTACAAGCATATTGGTGAACGACAACAAAACTGATAAAATTTTGCTTCTTTTTGTAAAATAAATTCCATATACAGGAAGGCTAAGTTAGTAGTTGGTCCGAACAAAATTGGATGTTAAATAAAAGAGTTAAAATTGAGCAATAACTTGGATATAAAAGAAAAGAATATGTAAACAATTTTTTAAGAGAAAGCAAGACTTGGTCCTTGGCACTTGGCTGTACGTTTCATCAAGTTTACTTTGTCAACTTGCAGGTTTCATCATCTTTAGCAAGTTCTACCGCCCATCATGTCACTACCCCCAAGTCAACACATTCCCTCATTCCATATACTCTATAATTAATCTTTTCTGCAACGTAACTTGTGTTTAAAATCACTATCGGATGATGTCCACTTAAACTTAGCTCTATTAGAGAAAGGATGGTGTATTACTAGCTAGGTCTTATCTTTTAATTTTGGTGAAGTAAACATTATTTCCATAGTTTTTATATACTAGAATAAATGCGAAAACATTACTACTAGTAGTTTTGTCTAACCAAATAAAGGTATGCATGTACTTTTGTGTTAAAAATGGTAATTGGGCCTGTGGGCTACAAAGCAATGAGTAGACTTTTGAAGCTCCCTAAAACCCAAATTAGAAGTTGGCTCAAGTCAATCACAAAAGACTAGTGCAATAAAAATAATTTTTATTAGCGATAATAAATATATTTATTAATAAAGAGTGCTAAAACTTTTACCGGCATTAGATAATTAAACAAACGGGTTATTATATAAATGTGGCTTACCAAAAACTAAACTTTATCTGAAAACATGCATGTGGCTTTGACTAATAATGACAACTATCTACCTTTTTTTTTGTTAGTTTGTTTGGTTTTCTCAACTAACTTGTGTAGATTGCGAAGAAGGAAAAAGTTAAAAAGAAAAATAGGGCAATTCTATTTCTACCGTATGCTACAATTGATAACCATTGGAGTGTTTTATTCTCCTTTCTCTTCTTCAACTTGGTTAAGTGGAAACCAGAAAAAAAAAATTGACCAAGCTGACTCCATAATAGTAGTATAGTACAGGCAGGGGTGGAGGGTAGGTGTTTAATCGCCAAAACATTAAATTTACAAGTGAAATTATGAAATATTCCAATATTGTTCCAAAGGGTATATTTTAAATTCCACTTATGATATTTTAATTTGTCTTTGAGGTGGTTTTTTTTAAATCGGATGTCCCCGAAGGGACAGTAGTTAATGGAGTCAGCGCATGTGTTTTGGGTAATTGCTATTTACCACTATTTCTCCATCCACATTAGCTTTTCTCTAATGAATGAAATCACAAATGAATCAATACAATATTAATCCATATGCATTTGCCTTTTGGTCCTAGCTAGTTGTCTGCAAACATCAAAACTAGGGTCAACCTTTTTTAAACAAAAATAATACTGTACAGTAGTAATTTACAAGTTTAGCACATGCATGCATGTTCACATTATATATACAATCTTCGTTGCTTTATGGTAAGTAAATGTGAACCCTTCTTTCTGCTGATCATAATTATTACTGATTCATTTCTCTACCACACCAAAAGCTAATAATCCCTTTAACATAAAGAATTTAGTCCACGCTTCTCTATCTCCAACAATTGGTCGATACATGCTTAATTAAACTAGCCACATACTAAGTCTAGAGCCCATGAAGAAAAAATAAAATTAAATCCACCTCTAACTAATAATTTTATTTGACATATATAATCATTTTTTTCAGGTGTAAAATTACTTTATAAACTATTTGATTGCGTAATATTTTTTCCGATGTCTGCACAAAATTAATGCCAGTTTAAAACATATTATTAAAATAGAAGCAGGGTAACAAATGATAAAAAGGAGTCACGGGCGGTGGGATATTTTAATTTAAAAATACTAGTATTAAATATGGTGAGCACATGAAGCAACAGCCAGGATCAAGTCAACTTCTGCTAATAGTCTAAACTTACACATGGAGGAGATTATGTGCGTAGGAATGGAAGGCATTGGATGTAAAGGATAGATAACGACGCACTTAATTAAATAATTCATTTTAAATGTGTCACTGCTCATCAAATTTTTAAATGATGATCTTCTATTGATTTTTTATTTTTATTTTTAAAAAGTGTTGTGGGACTTTTCGATGGTTTTGTTGTTTAACGACTTTGCCTCTTAGCAAACTCTATATTTTATCATCGTTATTAAAATAATAATAATAATAATTTGGAGTTTAATTACACTTATTAAGTCTTGTGTTCTTGGGGATTAAGATTTGATAACATTAGAAGAATAACAAAATAAAACTTATTTAGGCTTGTTAACAAACAGTAGATTTCAAATAATTCTTGTTGGTCAGTTAATCTTTTAAATAAGTTAATACCAGATAATTGCTTCATGTCTCAATCTCAAATTAGATACGGTTGTTGTTCAGGGAATTTTCGCAAATACTTACTATAATAAATTTAATTAGTTTGCATATTTACGGGTTGTAGCTACAGTTTAAGTTGTCTCGTTTGTAAAATTCGCTGGTGAGTTTATATAATTTCACGGTATATTTGTATAATTGAGCTATTTTTGTATAAACTCGAAATAACAAATTTATACAAATATATACAAACATTTGAACTTTAAACATTTATACAAATTATATTATGCAAAATTACATTTACAAAAGTTATACAAATTCTAAATTATACGTGTAAATTATACAAACTCGAAACCCAACTCTATTATCACTGAATATTGATTGCGAGTAATAATTATCTAAAACTATAACTATAATGACTAATTAACTAGTATATATTTGTTAAGCACTTAATTTTCCCATGTTATACGGGATCATTTGTTTCCTTAAAAAGTGTTTTCCCTTTTCTTTTCTTTCTTTTTATTGCTATTGTTTTCCTTCCTTGCATTTTTTTTTTAATTACAATTTGGGGATCAGAGTGACATATAAATCCCATGACCTGTTGAATTAGGTGTATCACACAGTGTGTTTGAAAGAGGTAATTTGAGATTATCTTCAAACGCGTACAATGATATTTTACCGTTCCAGAAACAATAATAGTAGTATCAGTATGCTTGATGCATTTTTCATTAACTTATTAATTGTCAAGATCTATAGTCTAATGATATTTTGTTCATTTGTTGTTCTATGTGTCGATTACGGTTTTGGTTTGATGAAGTAATCATCTACAGAAGATTGAACATGTAAATAAAGACATTTGTATATATAATAAATAAATATATCGTGGTCTAAACTCTTAAGGTACGAAAGTCAATGTATCTGGTTTTCTACGTGAATTTGCGCATCGATTTTCTTATACGACTTTCAAATAGATTTTACATATTTAGAATATTAATAAAAGTAATATAATTGTAATGTTTTAAAAAATCTAAAAGATGCTATTTAGTAAAAGGAATAAAGTCCCACGGCTATAATAATAATATTGCACCTCTTCCAGAATGTTCAAGATTTGGTGAATCT
The DNA here is from genome assembly GCF_019186545.1 of Solanum stenotomum. Lineage (NCBI taxonomy): Eukaryota > Viridiplantae > Streptophyta > Magnoliopsida > Solanales > Solanaceae > Solanum > Solanum stenotomum. The sequence goes on from NC_064291.1 coordinate 57,470,568, forward strand.
ATATTCAAACTATATTCAAATTAAATAATTGCTTCAATCTTGAGTTAACTATTCTTAAAAAATTATTTGATAACTAATTTAAATTCGCACCTTATAAAAACAAATTTAAAATTGCACCTCATAAAAGCAAGAAAAAAGGCTCCCTGACAAAAAAATTCAAAATTCTTTTGAGTAATACATATATTTGCATTTTACAGTTTGTCGAAATAAGAAATATGGGAATTAGGACACAAGGAAGGAAGGGGCTAAATAGTACATTAAAAATTACTTTTTTTACTTTGTCCTTTGGATTAGTTTTGAGCTATTCATCTAAAAGAGGTAAAGTAGTTAAGAAATCCATCAAATGGAGGATAAATATCAAAAAAAGAAAAAATCTCAATTTTGAATAATTTAACTTATAATTATTTTTTTAATATTTTACTTAATATGGAATAGGGGAAATAATATTACTATTTAATATCCCTTTTATTTGCAGTGACAAGTGTAATATATTTTTAAAAAAACACGTCATAGAGGGATGAGAATGAATTGAATTTATGGATATTGCTATTAATTAGTTTGACCACAAGGTTTTGTTGTAACACTATAAATAATGCCCCCTGCACTAATGACTTTTGTAGAAATTGACTAGGAAAGAAAGCCCCCAAAATTGAAGACATGGCTTCCAACGGCAAGGTCATCACTTGCAGAGGTGAGTTTTGTGGAGTAATAAATTTCTTCTTCTGTAGAAATTAACAAATTATTATTGTTGCAGCTGCTGTAGCGTATGGTCCGGGGCAGCCCTTGGTGGTAGAACAAGTGCAGGTCGATCCACCTCAGAAAATGGAGGTCCGAATTAAGATCCTCTTTACTTCCATCTGCCATACGGATCTCAGTGCTTGGAAAGGCGAGGTATATATATAAATCAAGTTTTGATTATTGTGATTGATGAATGATCTAATTTAATTTAATTTGTTGGTAAAGAGCGAAGCTCAACGAGCTTACCCTCGAATTCTGGGACATGAAGCGTCGGGGTAAGTTGAACAATATAATACTACTACTAGTGTCTATATTATTGTTTTGTTTTACAATTGTTAAGAAACATATACATATACAGAGTAGTGGAGAGCGTGGGAGAAGGTGTGATTGACATGAAAGAGGGAGATCACGTAGTACCGATTTTCAATGGAGAATGCGGAGACTGCATTTATTGCAAATCATCAAAGAAAACCAACTTGTGTGGCAAGTTCCGCGTCAATCCCTTCAAAAGTGTGATGAACAGTGACGGAAAGGTCAGGTTCAGGAACAAGGATGGGATACCCATTTATCATTTTCTTAATACTTCAACATTTAGCGACTATACTGTTGTTGATTATGCTTGCTTAGTCAAAGTTGACCCTCATGCCCCACTTGACAAGATGACCTTGATTAGCTGCGGCGTATCCACTGGTAATTAATTCTCTTTTCTTATATTTTTATAACCCAAATAGTATCTCTCTCACATTTTTTAGTAAGGGTTATTCATATCTTTTATATATATTCTATTTTCTATTCTACATAAATTGATATTTGAACTTTCCACGCCCTTAAAATTAACATGAATATTTTAACATAATATACATATTAATTGATGTTTAATTTTAATTTTTTTTAAAGTAAAAGTATATGTTTTTATCTTGATATGTTAAACTAACGAGTAAGAATGAAAATATATTTTTATTGCAAATTAAAACAACTAGTAGTATGAGTATAATTTTTTATTTACGTAAGATTGTAAATTATAACAAAAAAACATACTTAATGCTATTATACAAAAACAAGTAAAAAGCTACATGATGAAATTATCATAATACTGATTGCTATTTAAGAGTATTTGGGCCTACTTTTGTGGCTGCTACTTGTTTCATTACAAGGCAAGTAGGGCATAGAAATTATTAAATGGGATATATCCATATAATTGATGCAGGTCTAGGGGCTGCGTGGAACACGGCTGACGTTCAAACAGGGGAAACGGTGGCAGTCTTTGGATTAGGAGCTGTTGGTTTGGCCGTAAGTTCCTAATACTCATTAATAATGTCAAAATTAAAATTATTATTTAAATAGGTTTGAAGTCACATTAATTTTAATTTAATTAATAACTGCGCCTAAAGGCGTTGATGTTGTCTCCATCAATTAATTAAATACCCTCACATGGTAGCTAGGACACCGCGAGGTAGGTGTATTGACAAATCTTTTTCAAGATAGGAAAGTAGCTAGCTAGGTGGATCATTTTTTTTTTACTCCATTACTAATAAATGTACGGTACCTCTTTTATTGACTTTTCAATTTTTTGCGGTAGCTAATTTATGGAACAAGCTAAGCACATAGTAGTAGTTTATTTTACTTATATATATATTATTCCTAAAGTCAACAATATATTTCTATTACTAAAATAATTCTCTAATCATAGTTTTAGTATTCTTTTTCCTCTTTCATGGATCAAGGGTAAAAGGTCCTTTAATTGACTAGTTGAGCACAAGAATTAATTTGTTCAAATTTTCAATTTGCCGCAGGTTGTTGAAGGGGCACGAAGCAGAGGCGCATCGAAGATCATAGGAGTGGATATTAACCCTGAAAAACGTATTAAAGGTAAACGTTTCCGCAAAAATCATAAATGTATTATCTTAATTACTAATTTATAAGTTAAGGATTAGACAAATAATGATATATGCTCCCTCCTAATTATTAATTAAGGTGAAGCAATTGGAATTACTGACTTCATCAATCCCAAAGAAATCGACGTGCCCGTCCATGAGGTCAGAAAGAGTGACAAACTCCATGACTGTAATTTTTAATGGTTCATAATCAATCACATGAATGAATGATGCATTGAATTTGGGTGCAGAAAATAAGGGAAATGACTGAGGGAGGCGTGCATTATAGCTTTGAGTGTGCTGGAAATATGGAAGTTCTCCGAGAGGCATTTTTATGCACACATGATGTAAGTAATTTTATTTTTTCTATATATATAGAGAGAGATTGTCGTCGGATGACATGTGAGTTACGTTACATTACGTACAGGGATGGGGCATGGCAATAGTTTTAGGAATTCATCCGACACCAACATTGTTATCACTCCATCCAATGGAACTGTTCGATGGCCGAAGGATTGTGGCATCTGTCTTTGGTGACTTCAAAGGAAAATCCCAACTCCCTCTTTTTGCTAAACAATGCATGGCTGGGGTACGTACGTTCATTTTACTTACTTATATCGTATTTTCCACTTTTTCTTATTAATTTAAAGTTACTGACTTTTCAATTGCATGTCTATGATCAGGTGGTAAAATTAGATGAGTTTATTACTCACAGACTGCCATTTGAGAAGATAAATGAAGCTTTTCAATTGCTTATCGATGGAAAATCCTTGAGATGCCTGCTTCATCTTTAATTTCAATCTTTCGTCGCTTCCTCCTCCTATCATGTAATGTATTTTGTGATTTTGGGTTTCTGCAAAAATCTTTATTGTCGTGCACTTTCTCGTATTTACTTTATAAATTTCTACATTGTTAAGTACTACTAGTTAATTGCCTAACATATATTTGCATAATTTGTTTACTTAAAAATTAATGGAAGAAAAATCATTTGAATTGAGCATGAGTTGGTATAACTCTACAATGCAATTAAATGTGACTTGGTTTTCATGAAAAAATAATATGGGTTATTGGATCCCATATTGAAGCTTATCAAACTACTATACTAGTTAAGCTAGCCCAATAATATAAATAATATGTTTTGGGGCTAATTATGGAGTTTTAAGTTGTAGAAGCAACAGTGGGTTATTCAAGTGAAGTAAACACCAACATCACAAACCAATTTTTTTGAAGTGATTGTTTGCGTGAATAAAGGAATGAGTTTTCTTTATCACAAATCATGTACTTTCTTTGACGCTATTTAAGGCATAATAAGAGTACCCATATACAACAGACGACTTTCACACTATGAAAAACATAAGAAAAGTGACACAAAAGCATATTGTCGTAGATCACAAAGAACCAGAATTAACACTTTGAAAGAAAAAAAGAGCAGCACTAAACATTTGTGTTCATTTTTATTTTTCTGTGTGTATGACATTATCAATCATTCCTTCTAGGATCTCTAGTATTCCCAACGATGAAATAGTCTATATTAGCGACAGCGAAACTTCTTGTCGTTTGCTCAAACCTAATATAAATCAAAAAAGGAAACATCATAATAGCAAACCAAATTAGTAATAGTACAAATAAACTTGAGGGGTGGGTTTGAAGTTGAGGAATTGGGAAAGCAATAGAGCAATACAAATTAATACATTTACCGTTCTATTCATAATTTCGCTTCCATCCATATTTCTTGAAGGCAGAATTATATTGTAATGTGATCTCAGATATTAAATCACCTGCAAATGTCAGCATGTTGAATTACCCGACTAAAATCAAAGGAATCGTGAACATGTTTTGTAGACTTATGTTTTACAACTCTTGAGACATAAGAACAATTAGATAATAGACAATCCATACGCAGCTGGAAAATATAAGAACCAGTACCAATATGCAGCTCCTCAAGTATAATAATCATGTACCCGTCGAAATTTAGCATACAGCAAAAGAAACAACCGAAAATAACAAAAAGAAGCACAATTCTTTTTCAGTAACTTCAGAATTCAAAACTAACTAATATTTAGAGCAATAACTATTAGTTCTGTTATGTATTATGTTGTCATATTCCTCTTATTTGCTGCGGAAAAGTCTAATATATGATACTGTTAATAAAAAATCTTATAATAAAGTTTTAAACTATTATTTCCTCTAGTCAACTATTAAGTTAATTATTGAGGTATGACATACCCTTTAAGAAGAAAAAATTAAGAGCATATGCAAATTAAAGAGCAAAGACACAACGGTAACAAATGAAAGTTGTTTTATTATCAAATGTTTTCTTACATTTCTTTTGGTAGAACCTCTGTAGCTAAAACTAAATCATTCTCTGTCACATAAATGGTTTATTTAGTGTGTCAAGGAGGTGTTGCCATCTCCTAAGGATCTGCAGTGGAATCTAATAATTCCATAAGACTCCATTTAAATTGTTCAAACTGTAGAAGTCCAATGGAAACTATCTAATATATTTTATATTCACGTCGTTACAAATGTCTCACTGAGCGGTAAATCTGTGTTCTTCATGGCAGTATTTCACTGTCCATGTAGCATAAGTCAAGTCTTATATCGGATTTATGTAACCAGATTCTATAATTGGTCTTCTTCCGAGTAAAGGCGTGGAGAAGGAAAAGCTATCCCCGCAAATTTGAGATTACATATCTGCAGACACGCAACAAAAATTCAATTGTACTTTATTGTTCGATAACAGAACATATTCTTTAGCTACTTTAAATAAGTTGTTGTACATGAAAAGGCTTCCTAACTTGAATAGTTCACATAGAAGCTTTGTTTTGAAATAAACAACCATATTTTATCGTTGTAATGCGACACTTTGAGTATAACGCCAACTTATATAAGTTATAAAGCGTCTATAAACCTAACTTGTCGTTCAATTCTAATCAGTAAGTAGTATGAGTGCGTTTATAAACCTAACTTGTCGTTCAATTCTAATCAGTAAGCAGTAATTAAGATTATGAGTTTGTGACAATCCGTTTAATTTATATAGAGATAAAGTGTGAGTATGACAGTTTAATTAAGTTGAGATCGATACAACAGTTGATAAATTTCAAATCTTGAATCCTCCTTTCACATACCTACTTTTAATAAAGAAATCAACTAACCAACAATAAGGTATGAGAACTGGAGAACGCTATGGAAGCCTAAACTCTACCCTTTTGAAATTTGGTATTTGGGTGAATTTTAAATTTGTTTATTTTTTGGTTAACAAAGATGGATTTTATTTTTTTTTGCAAATCCTACAGATGACTGAATTTGATTGATTTTTGAAAAGTAGGACACTAATTTACTATATTAGAATATCAAAAACAGCAGGAATATGATGTGGGTCTGGGCTAATGAGTTAACAATGGTAGTTTAGATTGGGGGATTGCAAATTTTGGAGAAGAAATTCGAAGGAAATATTACCTGGAATCAGTGGACGCAAGAGAAGGGCAAGCAGATGGAGAATGGGAGTAAGCTGAAGCAGCGGAGAAACAAAAGAGAAATTATATTTTCTACTAAAGACAGATCGATGACAATGAGATTTACCGAAAAAAGATAGATGAGAGCGTGAGACAGTACATGCGGCAGAAGCTGAAATCATGTGGCTTATCTAGGGAAACTCATGAAATTAGTAATTTGCCCTTATTAGCCAGGCAGACATGTCGACCATGACCTGCCTGGTTATTGTCACATATATATATATGTAGGCTTAATTCATCACCAGCCACTCAAAGTTGTCCGTATAATTCACTTGGACACCTTAATTATGAGATGTACCTATTGAACACTTAGGGGTCGTTTGGTAGAGTGTATTAGAGAAAATAGTGCTTGCATTAGCTTGATGTATTAGTAGTACCTTGTTTGGTACACTTTTCTAACCTATGCATAACTAATGCTTGTATTAGTAATACACTCTATTGTGTATTAAAGAGTGTATTACTAATACCATCTATTTCTATGCATTAGTAATGCAATGGGTTCTCATGCATGCATTAACATTATTAAAGACACAATTGCCCTCAAAAACTTTTTTTACATCCTTTCCACTATATTTGTGGAGGGTACTTTTGTAAATAAATATTTTTTCTAAAAAAAATATGTAATGCATAATTTTTTAGTAGACCAAACCAAATATTGCATAAAAAGATCTCATCATAACTAATGCAAACATAACTAATACAAACGTTACTAATGCAAGCATTACTAATACACTATATTTTGCATTATTCTTATACACTCTACCAAACGACCCCTTAAGGTATTCAAAATAAGTACCTATTAAACACTTTTAGGTGACATGGCTTGAAAAGTGCATTTCACACATATTCAGCGCATGACCAACAATTTTTAGCTATATTTTTTTTTATCTCTTTCTTCTTCTTTCTTCTTTCACCATAACCCATTTCCACCGCATCTGCCGGCGCACCACCACAACCATTTCCACTGCGCCCACTGCAGTTATTACCACCACTATCCACCCTTCTCTTTCCTTCTTATATTCAGCCACTTCACATTCTCCTTCACCACTATCATATTCATATGGAAAGCACTACTGTCCTTTACAAAAAATAAAAATTTCTTCTTCACCACCCAAAACATAAACAAGATAAAAAGAAATAAAAATGAGTAATTTCTCCTAAAAAAAAAACAAAATCAGAATTAACTATGGAAGAAAAAAGCCGAAAAGGGATAGAAATGAAGAAATTAAAGAAGGGTTCAATTTAAAGCTGAAAATCTTCACAAACAGTTCATTAATGGTTGAATTTCCTTGAAATTTCTTTCGAATCTCAGATGAGAAAAGGAAAAAAAATAAAGAAATTAAAGAAGAATATACAGTTTACTATTTCAATTTTTTTCTTTACTAAACATAATTGGATTGATTTTAAGTTGAATTAAGACTTAAGAGACAATGAATGGATGAAAAACACTTTGAATAGAAAAGGTTGCAAGGTCGACGGCAGGCGGACAGCCGGACATGCCCTTTTCCTTTCTTTTTTTTTTCTTTATAAATTTTTAATTATTATTTTATCTCAAAATGCCACATGTATGTCATTAATTCATCAATCTTCCACGTCATCGCGAGTGGGTTACACACATTTTATACTTTTAGCTGATTGTCAAAAAAGTGTTCAAATGGTTTAAATTCGAGTTTGTAGAGGTGTTCAATTGGTATAACGTTAGGTTGAGGTGTTCAAATGAATTATGCGGACAACTTTGAGTGGTTGTGGATGACTTAAGCCATATACGTATATAGTAGATATTAATCGTAGCAAAAAAAAAAAAACAAATATCGATGGGATAAGTTAAACATCACTTAGTGAGATGTATATTTATAAAAATAAGGTATGTTTCACATTTGTCAAATACAATAACATATCATTATATCTAAATTTATAGCTATTATTACTCCCTCTATCCCTAATTACTTGTCCACTTTTGAATTGATACACCTATTAAGAAAACAATTATTGACATAGTGAGTTTATCATTTTATCCCTGTTAATTATGAAGTGGATGAATTTAAAACTTAAGGTTTTCAAGAAGTTCTACCTTTTTCAAAGTAATAAATTGAAGGTGCAATAGGTAAATTTTTTTTGTCATTTCTTGATTTGTCAAAATGGACAAGTAATTAGGGACAGCTAAAAAAAGGAAAAGTTGACAAGTAATTAGGGACAGAAGGAGTATTAACGTTGTTATACAGTAAAATTAAACCTCACTAAATTAATATATGTGGGGCCATGAAATATTATTATTTTGTAGATGTATTATTTAATCGATAAATTAATACTTATTAATTTAAAGAGTGTTTTGTGAAACGTCATGAACTTGAAGTCATGATTAATGATCCCGGTTACCGCAAAAAAATTGACGTCAATAACCTTTTGAATTATCCAGATGAAAGTGATATATGTTCAAAGGTCCATTACTTAGAAGAAATTGTAGATACCATCGAAAAAACAATGTTGATGATGAAGTTGAAGATGATACAATACATATGCAACCAGTTACGCGTAGGGAAACACTTATCACATCTAGAACTTTTCACAATTTTATGGTGTAGTTCAAAAAGACAACACCGGAACTTTTTGTTGGGACCATATATTTATATAGATGTCTTATGAAAATATATTATCTTATTATCTTATCGAAATGAGTGATTTTTTCCATTGGCTCAAGTCAGAACCGAAAGAAAATATTGTCTTAGAGAGATTATTAATTACCGAGTATTAATTTAATAAGATTTAACTGTATTATGACTTTACTTCTGAATATTGAATTATTAAGCTTAAGGTTCATTTTCTTTTTTATATATATATATATATATAATAAGCTACAATGCAAAGATTTTTATAGTATTTAGTTACATTGTAACTATCTTGTTAGCTTTCAACCAAAAGGAGTACTTCTTTTAAATAATAAATATATCATTGTATGAGCTATTTATTACTCATTCCCTTTGAATTTGTTAATCTGATTTTGATCTGACATATAGTTTACGAAAGTAAATTAGATTTTGAGAAAAAAATATTAAGTGATACTTGAAGTTGTCCCAGATTTTCAAAAAGACACTCTAACTTTGTGTGAGTCCTATTACCCCACAAAACATTCAAAATCACAATAAATACACATTTTTTACACAATATTTTCACTTTGGACAAAAATATCCTTCGATTGTGCAATTTCTTAAAAACAAAAGTGGGACCCATTATTGATGTATTGAAGGATGCTTTGGTAATTTCCTATGATGAATTCGTTTTGTTTGTTTCTTTTAAATTTATTTTACTATACTAAATAATTGTATAAAATATTATAAATCACGATAATTAATTACTTAAATATTTAAAAGATATAAAAATATATAAAAGATCTAATTGACTCTTCAAATTTTACCGGTGACACATAAATTGGGACAAATGAAATAATATATATTATTTGAAAATTTCTTAGAAAGTACTATAAATTACAGTAATTAACACCTAGAAATATTTCAAAGACAAAAAAAATTGATTGAGTCTCAAATTTTTTTTAGTACTACATAAATTGAGAAAGAAGAAATGACCTCTATTATTTGAAAATGGCGTAAAAGTATTACAAATCACACAATAAGAATTAACAATTTAAAATTTTAAAAGACTTTAATGTTTTATACTTTATTCTATTTCCACTTTGGACAAAAATATCCTCCTAATATGCATATTTTTTTAAACAAAAAGTGGAACCCATTATTGATGTATTGAAGGATGCTTTGGTAATTTTCCTATGATGAATTCGTTTTGTTTGTTGTTTAATTTTTTTTAAATAATTGTATAAAATATTATAAATCACAATAATTATTTACTTAAATATTCAAAAGATATAAAAATATGTAAAAGATCTGATTAAATCTTCATATTTTATCGGTAACACATAAATTGTACAAATGAAATAATATATATTATTTGAAAATTACTTAGAAAGTACAATAATTTACATTAATTAACAATATAATATTTTAAAGACAAAAAAAATTGATTGAATCTCAAAATTTTATTAGTACCACATAAATTGAGAAAGAAGAAATAATCTTTATTATTTGAAAATTGTGTAAAAGATATTACAAATCATACAACAATAATTAGCAATTTAGAATGTTAAAAGACATTTTTTTTTACCATAATTAACAATAATAAAAAATTTAAACTATTTTAAATTAATATTAAAGTTTGATTAACTCTTTAATTTTGTCTTTGTCACATAAATTGAAACAAAAAATGATACATATTGGGCTCGTGCTAGCACGGGCTACTACTTAGCACATGACAAGTGTTGGATGATATGTGCTTAAATAGTCTTGTACATTCTTCTTTTATGGTTGTATCTTTAAAAATTATATTATTTGGACAATTTAATACCATTAATTACCTACTACTTTATTAGCCGAAAAGTTAGACCTCATTTTGAACCATTTATTACTTATATGTTTTCAATTTGCAATATATGTTGTCTATCTAATTCTTTTTTTCAACCTTTTATTTTAAACTTCTTGAAATTTAATTACCTATTTATTACTCTCTCTATACACTTTTAATTGTTATGATTTCCTTTTTAGAGTCAAACTATACGAATTTTAACTAATATTTTACAATGTGTTTTTTCATCATATTCATATGCAAAAAATTACAATTTATAGTACTTTTTGTATAGATTTTGCATATTTATTTTTTTTGTTTAAAATATCAAATTAATACAATCTAATTTAACTTTGAAAATTATTATATTACTACTATTAATAAGAGTGAATGTGAGGAGCTTCCCGTTTATGAGAATTGACAAAAAAATTCTCAGATGTTACTTTTGTAATTTCACATGAAAAATGTAATTCAATTGGTTAGTTAAAGGAGTAGTGCAACTGCATTTCATTTTTTGTATCTATTGGTCTAATTTGTCCCCTTAAAACTACAAATAATCCGCACTACCCTTTAAAACTACAAATAATGCCCCACTTATTACTACTTAGTTGTATTGCTTTGGTGACTGATATCAACTATTCTCTCTCCAATAATATTTCTCCAGTATTGACTTTATACATTTTTTAAGAAATTATAAATAAAAGAGTAATATTACTATATCATTCTTTAAATATAATAAATATAATGTATTAAAAAATATAATTGAAAAATGGCTATAATTAATGATAAGGGGTAAACTATCCATTGATTTCATAAAGTGGACAAGTATTGTAGAATATTCCAAAATAGTATAATAGACAATAATTATTGGATGGATGGAGTAGGATGTTTCTTTCAGTACTTTTCTCACATTAATTAATTTCTCTCAGCATTCAATTAGTGAATCTTTAGTAGAATTAATTAGAATATTTTTTACTTAATAATACGCACAATAAGCAATAAGAGGAAGCTTTCGTCGGTCTGTTCTTTTAAGGGTATGTTGCTAAACCATCAACACTGAAAGGTAGCTCTACTGATAATTGTGAAGAAAGCATATTAATGGATTAAAAATCAAAAAGAGGTAATTAAACCCTAAAATATTATAAAGACATCTATAAAATTTGATTGAAGCTCAAAATCTATTAGTGCCATATAAATTAGGATAGAGGAAATAACATATATTATTTGAAATAACATGAAACGTACTACAAATCACACAATAATTAGCAACTTCAAAATTTAAAGGACATACAAAAAATTTGATCAACTCTTAAAATTCTACTAATGTCACATAGTTTGGGATAGAAAAAGTAACATATACGTAAAATGTACTATAACTCATAATAATTAAATAACTTCAAAGACATATACAAAATTTGCTTGACTTTCGAAATTCTATCATTGACACATAAATTGGGACAAAGAGAATATTGAAAATTACGTATAAAGTATTATTAACCACAATAATCAATAACTTAAAATTTAAAGAACATACAAAAAAATTGTTTGACCGTTAAAATTTTATTAATGTCACATAAATTAAAATAAAAAATAAAAATATATATTGGGCCTGTGCTAGATAACATATACTAAATACTTAATTGAGAAAATATTGTCTTAAAGAGATTATTAATTACCGAATATTAATTTAATAAGATTTAACTGTATTATGACTTTACTTCTGAATATTGAATTATTAAGCTTAAGGTTCATTTTCTTATATATATAGAGAGAGATCAAGAAATAAGGAGCAAATATTTTTTTACCGTCTTAAGTATTACGTCTCACTCGAAAAAGATATGATGATTCAATTTTCACCCTTCATTTAGCATCGAATTATGACAACTGAGGTGAGTATTGATAACTTTAAAGGGATTTTTTCTTTCTCACTTATAGACTTGACTTTTGTATGCCTAGTTTGATGATTTTAATTCCATATCTGATTGATAATGAATTTGATAATTGTGGTGCTATAAATATGTATTGCCTATTTTTTGTTTTTATTTATTTTTTTTGTATTTGTTGCAGTTTTAGGGTTAGCTTCCGTCATTTTGAGAAAGACAAAACTTTACAATAACTCACTTCCATAGGAAAAGACATTCAAATTTAAAAAGCACTCGAACTAAGAAGCCAACTAGTTGTACTAACAACTTGAAGTCGAGCCTGAAATGTTTGCACTTGATCCCCTATCGGAACAACACTAAGACGCTTTATTTTTATTTTTTTGAATTGTTTAAAAATAAAATTAAGTCATGAAAATGTCAATTAAAGTATTATTCTTTTATTTATATACTATTTTATATTATTTTTAAATTACAAAATAGGTCTAGATCATCAATATTATAATAATTATTACTTTAAACGAAATTTAAATTTAACACTATGCATTTTTTAAAATTTATTTATTCAATAATCTAATTAATTTGAATATGAAATATATAAGAAGACATCTCTAAAAATTGAAGATGATCTTACAAAGTTAATATTAGTAAATTAGACAAATAAAAAATAATTGCAAATTTATGGAGTATGTACTGGTTTAAATTATAATAGTACCATTTATATTTTTAGAGAGTAAAGTAATAACATTTTAATTACGTATATTCAGCAAGGGTATTCTAGTCTTTACAAGCGGTGGCGTTGATTCTGCTGTTGGTGAATACGTTGCTTCTCACATTGGAACGCCATTAACATTCGTCAGATTTGTTGAGCTCTCTTGTTTATCTCTTTCTCATGTATGTATCTCCTTCATCTTTATACTCGGTGCTTGCTCTGCTTTTGGGTGTGATTTCGACTTGTGCTTCTTCGTTTAATCGAATTTATTTGTTTTCTGTGCTTCGGCTTTATATATATATGCGTTCGTATTTGAGTCTCATTCATTAATCTTGCGTTTTTTGAACTGAATTTGAATTTGGGGCTTTTTGCTTCTTTCGGAGATTTGTAATTATTGTTTTGGGCCTAAAGCCACTGCTTGCTTTAGGGTTGAGTCGCCCTTGCAACCATGAAGAGCCGGTCTCACCGGCTTCCCGTTGCAAACCCACAGGATGACTGGATTGATGGTTCATGGACAGTGGATTGTGTGTGTGGTGTCAATTTTGATGATGGAGAGGAGATGGTGAATTGCGACGAGTGCAGTGTGTGGGTACATACACGTTGTGTGCGGTATGTCAAGAGTGAGAAGTTATTTGCATGTGATAAGTGTAAGAATAAAGCCACCGCGAATAATAGCGAAGAAACTGAGGTTGCTCAGCTGCTTGTTGAGTTGCCCACCAAGACTTTGACCATGAATTCTCCATATCCTAATACTCTCCCTATCCGTAGCCCCTTTAGACTTTGGACTGATTTGCCAATGGAAGAAAGGGTTCACATGCAAGGTGTCCCCGGTGGCGATCCAGCTTTGTTTTCTGGGTTATCATCTGTATTTGGTCGTGAATTGTGGAAATGCAGGGGTTATGTTCCCAAAATCTTTAATTTTAAATATAGCGAATTTCCTTGTTGGGATAATGAAACAAGGGACGCCCATGATAATACCAGTGACAAAGGCAATGAGATGATTACTGGTAATGGTGCTGGTGCTTTATTCTCACTGTCAAAGGAAAGCTGCTTGTTTGCACCAGTGGTTAACCCTGTTTCCGAGAAGCATGTTCTTGAGTCCAACAATGCTATGGATTCAGATGCTACTACTCACTCAACCAATGATATGAAGAAGGACACAGGTTTATTGGGTCCTAGCATGATACAAGGCAACAAGAGTACCAAAGAAGACTGTGGGATGTCCAAGGATCAAAGTGGTAAGAAGAAGTCTAAGATCCTTGAAAAGGAAGGCTATCTTAAGAAAGATGCACATGCTTCTAGACCAGGTGATTAAGCTACTACCCTTTTGTTAAAAGAAAAAGTTTTCTTTTTGGTACTTTAGTATTTATTTTATGTGTATGACTATTTTTTGCATGTCTAATGCTTTCTTGACTTTCAAATTTGGTTTGTGTTACTGATGCTTTATCTACTATTTGAATTTTTACTAGTACTACCATGATTGCTGATAATGGTACTAATATTCCTTTTCAAGTTATGAGGGAATTAACTCAAAGCAATTGCAATTTTTTTTAAAGACAGAGGCCCCATGTCTGTCAAGACAGATATTCAGAGAACAAAATTTGGAAATTCAGGGGAAGTTTTGGCTGCTGTTGACATTTTGAAAGGACACCGTGTACTGGACCATGACACTACAAGCTATTCTGACATTCCAACTTCAAATGAGCGCTTTTCAAAAGCTGCATCTTATGATGTATCTAAACGCTGCTCAACAAGTGAAGCACATCCCCGAGAAGACAAGATTAGAAACCACATTTCTGCTAGGGTTGAGGACTCTCCTATGGAGAATGATGGAGCAGCAACAAATTTAGAGCGGAGTGATTCTGCTAGTTTACCTATGACAGAAGAGGTATGTGATCGGTTTTCATGCTACAGTTTCCTGTGACTATGTGGTGAATTCTCTTTGTTTCATTTCTCACACGTTGCCAAATTTATGACCAATTATGTCCAATTCTGCATTTATCAAGTGGTAGAGTAACTTTATGTACTATTAAGTATTATCCTCTTTGTACTTCACTTTGTAAAAATGTAAGGGCTGGAAGACCAAAACTTTGTAGGAGGATCGAAGATTGTCTATTCCAGTGTTATTTTCTCTTTTCCTTCCCTTTGTTAGAGAGGTAAAATGGATGGGCATATTAGGAATAGAAGCCAGGCGCTTTGACCTCGACGGATTTACAAATATTCCTATTAGAAAATGAAGAGGAGATGAAATCTCTCTTGTTATGGTATTTGCCAATATCACCAAAGTTTCCGACATTCAAAGCTAGTGAACCTTCTCTGGTGCTCTATATATTCTAGCCACTGTTATTTTTGCATCAGTTCCTTCACACTTCGTGAGGAAGTGCCTTGAGGGTAACCATGCAATTTAGGAATCCAGATTGCCATAACTCATCTCCTTCCCTATTTTGAGATGAGGTCGGAGTTGAACCTTACAGTTACATATTTCATGTTATGTGTTGGTGTAAGGTTAACCATATCTATGGAAAATGCGAGAACATTTATGCACATGTTGAAACATGTTTGAACTGGAGCTTGTGGTATTTGCTAAGTGACTGGAAATATTTAAATCTAGCCATTATGGTGAAGCACAAGGATCGACTATTCTAGTAGCGCTGAATTTGATTAAGAAAGAGAAGGTATATTTTATTGGCTTTTCATCTGAGACTGAATGGGAGTGGGATAAAGGTGGATTGTGTTTCTTTTATTCTCTATTGTCGCTAGTTAATAAACCCGCGCTTTGCGCGGTGAAACATCTACTCTAGGTAAAAGAGAATAATATTAAAATACAAAAATCAATTATATATTATAAGTCATACAGTTTTTATATTGCAATTCCAAGCAAATAAATAAATATATAAACCAAAATTATATATCAAATGTCTTAGGAAAAAATAAATAGCAGACAAATTTATATAAATAAAGCATGACCTCCCTTTTTGTAGTTTTATAAGGCTATATATTCTAATCAACGTTTTTCAACTTGATAACAAATTATATATCACAAACTCTTGCCTTCCTATCCTAGTTAAATGTTGTTCATAAACACAATATTCATTATTGTAAATTAAGGGTCAAAAACACACTTATAGTTGAGGAAAAGGGAAAAATTGATAGTTGCATTGTATTTTGATAAATAGTTAGTGATAGTTTAGGTAGGAAACTCATACACTTGGTAGTTTAGGTATGAAATTCGAAAATCAGGGATACTTGATGTGTATTTTTGACCATTAACTCTATTGTGAAATATAATGTTTATTAGTATAATAGTAAGTAAAACTATTATTGATTATAATTAGAGACTTCTAGTGTTGTGATTTTGATCTTGTTCACAAGTATCTAGGAATTTACCAACCTTGTTTCCTTTTCGAAACTGCTTTTCAAACACGACTCCTCATTTATTCCCCATTCTTATTTTAAAATTTTCAAAAGACTTTCCTTTTGTAACTTGTGATACTTTTTATATTCCAAGCTAATGACATTCTACATGGAAGATCATCCAATCCAAGATTTCTACATTCAGCCTGCAATAATGTCCAGAGCTTTCCGGGAAAAATCACCCATGTATACTTTCCATGGTGGCATGACCATTAAAGCCTAAAGTAATGATATACAAATACGCATAAATTAACAATAGATACCAGGTGAATAAATGAACATCATAAATTTCTAATTAGCTCCCATCGGGATTGGTTTATGAGATATGAGAGAAATGTGGAATAATGGAGTAAGAAAGATCTCTCATTCACAGCAAATTCCATTATAAGCCCCCAACTTCTGTACAATATTTTGCAGCTTTACTTCAGCTTCACGGCCACAAAGACTCATCTATAATTAATTAATATATTACTCAAATTTTTATCCTTTAAATTAGCTAATATTTCCAGAGAATCTATGGTTTCTCTCAATCCTCTATCATTCCCTTTTCCCCTCTTTCATACTGTTACTTCCTCTGTGATTTTCTCTCTCTCACTTTGCTAAGATCATTCCAAAAATCAGAAACTTTACTCCCTCTTGTGCTTACAAATGTCATGTAATTTTCTTCTCATAGTTCTCTGAAAATTTTCCAAAAACGTTTTTGTTTGTTTCAATATATTCCATCATTCATAGTATGAATTGAAAAAATGAAAAGAAGTAAATCCCCGAAACACACACACACAAAATAAATAAATAAGTAAAGTATTTCAAATAAAATTTATTTTTACTCATAAAATTTGATTTTCTAGTAAAATTTATGTCCAAAGTACAGTTTCAACCTTATATGTTTACAAATCCCAAAGCATGATGAGCAACAAATACCATCATAAACGCACAATATCACTTTATTGTCCCATAACTAGAAATCTGTAATCTCCACAAAGATACATAAAATACCAACTAAGCAAATCTCAAAAGCAAGGAAAAGGATATTTACCTTGCCGAGTACCTATGGCGAGGAGAGGAAGAAGAGGAGATTCGCCTGCCAGGAGGAGGGAGAGAATGGAGCCCTACCCAAGAGGATTAAAAGAAACGGCGGCTGGTTTATCAGGGGAAAGAGTTGACTGTTGAATACCCAATTTTCTGTAATGGAACATTTTCTTGAATTCTTTTAAAATGGAAAAAGGGCATAGAAATGACTCCCCAAAAATGTTAGTTATATAGGGATGACTCAACACCTTGATTTGAGAGCGAACAGGAAGTTATGAGTCAAGCAAGTTAACAGTAACTAAAACATGTAGCCATATGTTTTCAAAAATATAACCCCCCCACCCCAATTACTATTCTTATTGCAACATCTAACTATCGTGCCACACCTTGAGAAACGGGATAAATCATTCACCTCATCAATAGGTTGACTTTTGCGGCTACAATGCAGGAAGAAGTTTCTCTTGATCAGAGTCCAAGATGATTGATGGGAAACTGTAACTCAGACATGAAAGGAATTAAATTGCATAAGAAGAAATAAACTGCAAACCCAATAAAGAAGAGATGATACATTGAGGTCTATGTGTCGTCTGTGTGTGTGATGAAGGCAGAGAGACATAAAACATGTTCCTTTCGCACTTGCGCCCAGAAAAGTCAAAAACTGCAACAAAGGAAAACCCCAAGCAGCTAGTAATTTTCCAATCCATCAAATCACTCAATTCAAAGTTACAATGCAAATGTTGATACATAGAAAAATAAAGCACCCATCGTTGACACCCAAAAACATATTTTTAAAATGAAGGAGAAAAAGTTCAACTTAAAATCAGAGATCATACATTGGAGAAGATGTCTGATCCGTGAAAAATAAATCAATAGAGAAAGAGGTTGAATATCCATAATTTTTGGTTTTTCCTGGGTTGGTGTAAAAACTGCAAATCTAAATGGCGACAGAAATACAAAATACTGGATACAGAGATGCCCAAAATCCTAATAAAACAAATCCCAAAAGCAAGAACGAGAATATTTACCTTGGCGAGTACCTATGTCGAGGGGAGGAAGAAGAGGAGATTGGTGTGGGTGAAGGAGGAAGAGGATTAACCCTAATTAAGAGATTAAAAGAAACGGCGTTTGTTTTTATCAAGAAAAGAGGTGATTGTTTGAATCTAAGCTCCTCGGATTCGGGTGTGGGTGTCCGATACGGGTGCGGATTTAAAGGTCGGATCCTTCATGTTCTAATTTTTAAGATTTGGGGATATGGATCTATGTATGAATATGGGCGTGGGTATTCACCTAAAAATAATTAAAATATCTAAAAATAGAGTTATAAAACCTAAATTGAGATATTATGTGGAGAATTTGAGGAGAATCTTGGAAGGAGATCAAAGGAAACAGAGTGACATAGAAATTTTATATAAAATGTATTCCATTTCCTTCAATTTCACCTTAGCTTTTGTATTGATTACAAAATTCATCAAAATTGGCCAGATTTTCCCCACCGATTTTTGTCAAAGTACCAAAATCTGTTGACCAAATCGGACACGGATCCCACACCCTCACCCACACCCACACCCACACCCATGTCGTGTCGACACGGGTGCGGCACCAAAAGTGAAGAGTCCGAGCAACTTAGGTTTGAATATACCCGATTATCTTTAATGGAACACTTTTTTGAATTATTTTAAAAAGGGAAAAAGGCTTAAAAAAGTGATAAAAAAGATAAATAGGAATGCTTGTTATATTGGATGTCACGTCACCTGGCTGATGATTCTCTTATATATTTGCATATTAAGCACGGGTATCTCTCTTTTCTTGCCCCATATATGATATAAAGGTAGCAGCTGAAGACATTTTAAAAACCTCAGCATAGGCTCTTTTCCCTCTTGCATGCTTGATTGTCCATAGCACTTCACCTTGTCAGTTCACTGCTTATCCCTTGCCACAGGGCAGCCATTACACAGCGAAAAATGAGATGAGAGATGCTTTCATTTTCGACATTACACAAAGAATGTGTATTATTTGTTCTTGCCTTTTCTTTTCTAGTTAACGAAGTTTGTAAAATAATGTTGATTGTGAAATTAGGTTGTTACTAATGTTACCAACAATAAGGAAGATGTTGCTGTTTTATGTCTTGGAACTGAATCACAAATGGCGGAGCCCATGGTAGAAAATGTTGCATGTCTTGTCCCTAGCATTAAAAGGCAGCCAAATGTTGAAAGTTCAAGTGATAACAAGGTTATTTGCTCTTCAAAACTTGAGGTTAAATTGGAAACCGAAGTCCATGCTGATCCTGCAGCCCTTGAAAATCAACGTTTACTTCCAAGCGAGGGTAAGTTGGATATAACAAAATCATTGGCAAAACCTGCAGGGACATCTTCAGGATGCTTGTCTGAAAAAACTGGAGTAAATATTACCACTATAGTCAATTCGGAAAATAGTGACTGTAAATTAGAGGAAGGCAGTAGAAAGGCAATGATTGGTGGTAATAATACAACTAATACTGATGAATCACCCAGTGCACTCTGTCAATCTAATCAAGAACCTAAGATCTCTGAAGTTACAGTAGGAGCAAGAAAGAGTTCAGGACACAAACAAAGTTCAAAACCTGCTGAAGAGGCACCTAGATCAAGCTTAGCAGTTGCGACTTCGTTGTCAGCTCCAAATCACCGTAAAGTAGTTCTATCCATGGGAAAATCGTCTTCAGGTACAACAAAGTCTTCTGCTCCTGAGAGTCGAATATTCTCGAAAGCTCATAATCATGATTCTAATGGTAAACCGAGGGGAATGTCTGGGAGCAATCTGAGTAATAAAAGAGAGAGTTCGTCAATGGATGCTGGTAGGGATGAAGAGAGGCGTGAAAGACCAAAGAAAATGTTGAAAGAGCTCCCAAAGTCATCAGTTGGTTCAGCATCGAAGACATTGCAGTCGACCAAGCTCTCTCATGCTCCAGTGAAGAAAACATTATCAGAAGCAAAGGATTCAGTCCCCAATTCTTCTGCTAAGACATCAACTGTGCGCAGTAACCCTGCTGGTGCACGCTCTGCAGAGTCTTCTAGCTCACTGCAAAGTGAGAGTGCGGCACACATTCAGAATAAAGCTGCAGGTACACATTTGACACAAAAATGCGAAAAGACAAACCAGCCAAGTTGCCAGCCATCTTCTAAAGTGAATACACACCTGATGCATCCTCCATCTTCATCATCTCCTGCAGCACTAAGTGATGAAGAGGTAGAAGTTGAATTAATGAATGTTTAAAGTACTATATTTCCCTCTTAGCTTACGCTTGTCATTTTTATGTAGCTTGCTCTACTGCTTCATCAAGAACTTAATAGTTCTCCTAGAGTTCCTCGAGTGCCACGGATGCGTCATGCTGGTAGCTTACCTCAGTTAACCTCTCCAACATCTACAAGTATGCTAATGAAGCGAACATCTAGCGGTGGAGGAAAAGATCATGGTTTGGTAAGCTTTATTATATTTTTACATAATAGGTGATTATATGCTTATTTTGACTTTATTCTGACGTGTTTATATTTTGCCATAGACATCTAGGAAAAAGTCAAAGGACATAGGCAAAGATGGTGCAAACTGTTCTCAGGAGGTGGTTCAGGAAACTAAGAAATCTGAAAGATCAATTTCCCTTGGTTGTAGAAGAGAAGAAGATTCTATTATTAAGAGAGAAGGAGACGCTGGATCAGCAAAAAGTGTGCAGTCTCTGAAGAAGAGTCACACACTTACGTCCAATACTACTGCAAGTAGTAGTTTATGTTCCCCAAATGAGGTAAATGAGCAGAACCTTTCCTCAATGCACAATTCACCAAGTGCAGCTGCTGCTGCTGCTGATGCAAAAGTGGTTGACTATCCTTCACATCAGACATTACCAGGTTTTTGCCTTAACAAGAGTTATATATGTTAGATGTTCTATAAAAAAGAATATTCCTTTTATTTTGGATCTTCTTAATGTTACGTTGCTACCTTTTTTCTGCATTTATAGGCTTGATTGCTGAGATTATGAGCAAAGGTCAAAGAATGACTTATGAAGAGCTCTGCAATGCAGTTCTTCCGGTACAGATGCTTTAATGAGATAAGATGTGTTCTCTTTCTGGTGTTAACAAAAAACATTAATTTGTCTGTTATCTTCCTGATTCTTCTGTAGCACTGGCCGAACTTGAGGAAGCACAATGGAGAACGTTATGCATATGCAAGTCACTCTCAGGCTGTCCTTGATTGCTTGCGGAACCGAAGTGAATGGTCTCGCCTGGTTGATCGGGGTCCCAAGGTTATCTTTAAGAATTAGGC
Source organism: Solanum stenotomum (assembly GCF_019186545.1). NCBI lineage: Eukaryota > Viridiplantae > Streptophyta > Magnoliopsida > Solanales > Solanaceae > Solanum > Solanum stenotomum. The sequence continues at coordinate 57,492,430 of NC_064291.1, forward strand.
ACTGCTTGGAGTCTGAAAAGTGTCTAATGAGTCTAAATTACTTTCTTTTGCTTTTTAAGCATTTATTTAAGCTTCATATTCAGTAAGCTAAATCCTAATCGAGGGTGAGGAAGGTGCTATCTGAATTCTTTGTACCCATTCAGCTCTTCAAGATGCATAACAATAGTTCATTTTATGCTAGATGTCAGTGTAAACCACCCTCCTTTTTATCCGGGCTTGGGATCAGCTAAATTGCATAAGATCATGTGAAATTGAGGGGTGCATTTACATTTCCTATATCATAATTATATGTTACAAATAACATTTGAGACCAATTATGATCCGTCTTTGTATTAAGCCTCTTTATATGTTCCGCGACCTTAGATAATATCTCTCAATATTACTTATTAAAAGAAGGGTTTTACTGGTATGCAGCCCAAGTGGGGAACTGGGAATGTCTGGTTCCCTGAGTCTGTGAAGGAAATAGGCAACTGTCCAAGTTTCCTTTTTATCTTTGACAAATTCTTGCAGTAAATCTAGATAGCTATTGCAATTAAAGAAACTTGTTGCATCAATGGTTAAGCTGATGATTTTTTATTTTTTATTACTGTGGCCATATTTAACTTTGAGGGAGGCAAGGTTCAATGTTAGGCAGTGTTTCTTGTTCTAGAGTGAGGTCATTGCAAAGGATACTTCAAAAAATATTGTGAAAATAGCTAGTTTGGAAGGTTTCCGGCTGATTTATGGTTCACCTCAGTTTCTTTCCAAAATAGTGAAGATTGAAGTTTGTTGTCTTAGCAAGCAAATCTCCTTGTAACCCTGCCTGGCTACCCAAATAAGGAAGAAAACCATCCATGAAGCTTACATTACAGCAGAAAAGGAACTATGTTGATTAATGCTCGTTAACGAGTGATGTGTATATTCAATTCACCATTTGGATTCATATTAGGCTTATATCCTTTTAATTTATTTTTCTTTATCAGACGAGTACAAATAGGAAGAGACGCAAGCTTGATGTTGATTCCCAATTTACTGAATCGGAGGATAATGAAGATTGCATGGATAGAGCTGCAAAAGATGTCAGGAACAAGACTTTTGAATCAAAACAGGAAGAGTTTCCCAAAGGCAAGAGGAAGGCAAGAAAGCGCAGGCGATTGGCTCTTCAAGGAAGAGGCATAAAGGATGTGAGGAGGCGGCATAGGGCTGAGGTTTTCAGTGATGAGGAGATTGGCTCATCCTCTGAATCTGGCAGAGACAGCATGTTCAGCGAAGATGAGGTACAAGGTGGTGAGATTTCTCCTACTGGAAATGAGGTCTCTGCTAGCTCTGATGAGAGAGCTACCATGTCATAATTTGTGTTAGGTGTTTTTTTGTTGGTTGGGGTGTTTAATACTTGACATCTATCATTAGAAAACTGATTCACAGATCTTGTTCAGTGGTGCCTCTGCAGATTCTTGCATACATGAGGTTATGGCACTAGAGTAAAGTCAATTGTTTATAGGATGTGCCATTGACTGGTAGCTTTGGCCATGTCATGTGCGGATCCTATTGGCATGTTTGTATATATGTGTCCTTGCATATCAATTGCTTGTTGATACTGTATGATTTTGTTAGCGGGATTCAGGACTGAATTGTAGATGAAAGTACTGTTCGGAATCTGTAAGCTGCTGTAACTAGTTTAGATGCTCAACTGCAGATCCCCTATGTTGGTTGGACTTTTGGTTTCATGGTATTGAGCCTGGTTGGTGCATTTGTAAGTCCCCCTCTGGAAGTAGTATCTAGAGCACAGAAGTTTACAGTATAACATCAAAGACTCTTTTCAGTTGGCCTGTTTCTTTGAATTATAACTTGACTAGGAAAGTGGGTTATTCAAAGTAAAATTCTGAATGATTTTGTGTTCCAAATGCACATTTGTGGTATGCTTTTATAAAGATGCTTTGAGTGCTTTCTTCATCAGTATTTGGGTTTAGGAAGAGTGAACAACTTACGCAAAGTGCTCGCTATTTGATACTATTCGGTTGTCATTTCGATATGAGTAGGTTCTTGTAACTTTAGTTTTGGGTGTTGGTCTGCTTTATATTCTCGAATAACCTTACATGCACAAATACATTATTCAACGTTTTTAACCTCCCAAAGTAATTACTACATGCACAAACACATCTGTTAGCAGAAGCTGAATTTTAACCATCATAAATACTGACATCAAGAGAGGCGGAATAATTACCACTGGGGTGTTCGTGGTTCGGTTATTGCTTAAAATCAAAATCAAATCAATCTAATCGTTTTTTTAAGTCTCTAAAACCAAACCAAATGAAAAAATTAATCGTCAGTTTGGTTTAGTTTTTTTGGTTTGAAAGTAATAAATTTTTTGAGGACATACGTATCACGATACACACAAACACTTAGTACATGAACAATCCATAGGAAAACTATTGTTGGTTCAATTAAACAATTAAGCAATACTAGAGTTATTATGACACGAACAAAGTGATTCAAATAAGAGAAAGTGTGATCATATTATGTGAGGTATGATAAGTAAAGACTAAAGTAATGAATTTGATGGACTTGGACTTATGATTGTGATAGTTAGGCTGAAATTTAAGTATTCGGCATGAGAAAAAGTGTAAAGTTTTGACTATGTTAATTAAAATTTAGCAAAATATTTATATTTTATTTATGAATAATAAATAACTAATTATAAAATTTATATCTTTGGTTTGATTATTTTTGCGGTTGTCTTTTAGTAAAATCAAAACCAAACCAAATATATCGGTTTTCAAAATTTAAAACCAAACCAAATCAAATCAAATATTGATTTTTTAATCAATTTAATTTGAATTACGATTCGATATAATTATTTAATCATAACCATGAACAACCCTAATTACCACATTTGTAAACTATGGGATTTGTAATTTAGAATACCTTTTAGACCCTTTTTCTTTCTAATATAATACCTACAATAAATTTAACCAAAAAAAGAAAAAGAAAGAGAGAATACAAAACTCAAAAACATAAATAAAAAATATTGACATATTACATAAATATAACCCTTAATTTGGTGTCAACTGACAATTATGATCTTTAACTTTGGATATGCACAAGTAGACACTTAAACTTGTATAAAATTGAACAAATAGACACATTCGTCCTACATGGTACCCTATATGATAATTTTATGTCATACGTGTATTATGTCATGTAGGACACATATGTCTACTTGTTTAAATTTATTGAAGTTATTTTATATTCAACCAGAAAGTAGAGGGTCTCGTGATTGGGCATATCATATATAAAAGGTTGGTGGATGAAAATTGAAAACTCAAAACTCAAAAGAGAGAGAGACGCTTCGTGTATTTGTGCAGATCAAAACTCGAATCGGGGAATTTGGGTTTCTCCTGTAATCTAGGGTTCATAACTTCCCCTTTTCTCTATCGCTTTCGGATCTACTAGGGTTCGTTTATTCCTTTTCTCATACCCCTGTTTCGTTTCTTTTGTAAATTCAATTTTTTACTGGAATCTCTCTTCTTATTGTTTATTATCATTACTAGTATTGCGTGGATCATGACGATTCCGGATTCGACCTACATGATGGAAAACGGATCTATTGAATTGCCGTGCACCCCTGAAGAAGAGGCAAGGATCATTCAAGAGCTTATCAGCAAAGCTGAGTCCAATTTGAAACAAGGGAATCTCTATTATGTTATTTCTAACAGGTCCTTATCCTACTATGCTTTTTATTTTGATGTTCTATTCCAACAAGTATTGCACTCCCCGCTCCACTTTGTGTTTCTTTCTCTCTTGTTTTAATTTTGATTACCTACAAATTCCCATAGGCGCTGTTCTCTTACCATTAGACCAATGCCTTGGGACATATTTCTTTTGCTGCTCACTCACATCTATCAGCTAAATAATTAGGGCTTCTGCCACCATGTTATGTTTGTAGTAAATGAGTTAATGTGCTAGTTTTCAATAACTATCACAACAAGGTATTTCTTTTTATCAGGTAAAATATTTCATTAATAATAACAAGGTATTAGAATATTAATTTAAAAAGCTTAACCTGATATGAACTGTTTCGGAAGTAATTGGGTTATGATATGACTCATTCTAGTCCATGAGTTTTAGTTTTGAAACATTAAAAATGGCTCAAGTTTCCCAGCAGCATATTGTAAGTGCTGTTTTCTCACCTATATTATATGAAAGAAAAGGAAGCTACTTGAGAAATGACTCTCTTTGTTCTTCCTCTTGGCAGAATCTACAACATGATTAAGCACTAAGCATAAGCATACAGAGTTGATAATTATGTACCAAGTTCTTTCTCAAAAATAATAATTATGTACCAAGTAAAATCATCAATGTGCACCTGAATGTGCTGTACTGGTAGAGAAAATTTGAGAGCTGAAGCACTAAATTGACTATGATTCATTGGATCTGTGAAACATTACCTTAATATTTGTAGAGACCAGGACTATAATCGTACTAGAGGCAAATAATGCTAGGTGGTTTCTTCTTATCGAAGTCATATGACGCTTCAGCTATTCAGATCCTCCCTTCTGTTGGGATGGCCATTTTGCAATTTCATTTTACCTTAAAGATTGGTGCTCCATAATATGGTTACCGATGGACACTTCAACCAGTTCCAGATAAGAAATTGATTTGGTGACTACTCTGCTGACATCGTAACTGTTGGATTATTTCTTCTTTTTTTTTGGTCTGACCTTATGGTGTTTAGGAAGTTAAGCGTTTTGCCAATTGCTAAAAGAAAAAAATTAGAACATGTCATAAAGGGAATAAACATGAAAATTCATACTCATTTAGTTTTGTCTGTATGTTTAGGTGGTTCATGGATTGGCAGAGGTACATTAGGAAGCCTCTTGGTGCTTATCCATTTAACGAGCATGCTACCGAATCTCTGCCTTCTCTTTTGCCAAATTCAGCTAATAGACCTGGACCAATTGATAATAGCGATATAATAATTAGAGAAGCTGACAGTGGAGATGATGATCCACAGCTTCTCAGAACTTTGGAAGAAGGGCGTGATTATGTGTTGGTCCCACAAGAAGTATGGGAGAAGCTCTCTGAGTGGTAAGTTTTTCTTGCTTATTTCTCATTCATCTTCCTTTATCAGACAGTGCAGTGGAGCTTAACTTGGCAACACCGTTTATGGTGTCTAGGAAATACTCCCATTGTTTTTTCATGAATAGAAGATACTCAATTTTTTAAGGCACTTTTTGTCGAACAACAGCTATGCAAAATTCCCTATGGTTTTCTTTTGTGAACTTCACTGTTCAGAAAGAGTTGTCTGTGGATGGTTATGGTCGACTGTCATGATTAGAAGTACTATGCTGTTACTTAATGCCCCCTTTGTTTCAATTGAAATATCTTACTTTTCTTTTTTTGTCCAATTTCAAAATGAATGTCTCTTTCTATATTTGGTCTTCAATTCCAACATTCTACATGACTTGTTTTTTTACCATAAGATTCATAGGCTATTTTGGTCATTATACACCACATGATTAAAAAGTCCCCTTTTCTTAAATTCCATGCCTAGTCAAACTAAGACTCTTAAACTAAATTGGAGGGAGTATTTTTTTCATTTTCAGTGGAAGGAGAGCTGGATTGGAGCAGTAGCTCCCCTTATGACAATTAACTGTGTCTATGTTAGTTAGGGTCTCAAAAAACCTTTTTAGAGCTGATTGTACAAAACATTTACTCTTCCCTGGGATTCACATGCTATTCTTTTCCCAGGTACTAGCATACATGCTAGTGATCTGCTAAAATTGTGAATGAAGTACAAGGGTTTTTCACATGCTTTCCATTTCTAATTTTTTTTTTTTTTTTGCGGTAATCGCACTGCCTTTAGGTATAAAGGAGGACCAGCATTACCTCGGAAAATGATATCTGTGGGAGATGCCAAGCAACTTAGCGTGGAGGTGTTCCCGTTATGTCTCAATTTATTTGATACTAGAGATACAAGCCACAAGGCTTTACGGTTAAGTAAAAAGGTATTTATGGCCTTGCCTCTCTATTTGGTCTCACAAATTTATATAAGAAGATACAGAGTCATTTTTTACCCCTTCAGAATAAAAGATCACTTATTGTCAGGGACTCAAGGTGCACTCTTGTTGCATCATCTTTCACTTCTTATCTCGAATTATAAATAGTGTACACCTGCTTCTCCATTCATTTGGCCATCTATTGGCTGTTTAAGAATGACATTAGTAAACGCACTATCTGATGATTGTTTTTGCTGTAACAATCTCAGTCATCTTGTCATTATCAATTCGAAAACATGTTTTTTTAGGGATGGTGGGGTGGGGCATAGAGAATGATGTCTGATATTCTATTGGAGCAATACATGAACTTGCTATTTGAATCATGGTGGTCTTCTTATGTACTTCTGCACCCTCTATAACTTAATAAATGGGTGGAACCGTTAGCTATGTGGCGGTAGATCAATGTGACCGTACTAGCTGTATCAGCTGTATCATTTGATCGCTTTTTTGGTGTTTTGTTCTGTTGTTTAAATATGTTTTTTTTTCCAGTTATTTAGCAACTTTAAAATGGTGCGATATGTTTCAGGCATCTTTACATGAACTCTATACCATAGTGTGTAAACTCAAAGAAATTGCTCCAGAGAAGGTTTGTTTCTTTTTAAAATTAGGACATTATCTAGTTCTATTTCATGTCATCAAGCAAAGTTTTCTTAAAATGAGACAAAATCTTTACCCTTCTTATCATTTCTTGGATTGTACAGGCACACATCTGGGATTATTTTGATAAAAAGAAGCATACAAAGTTAGTTGCTTCAAACCAAACACTGGAGGACTCCAACTTGCAGATGGATCAAGATGTGAGTTTCTCATACAATATGTCCTCTCTACATTACTAGTGTCCTATGGAAAATGAGAAATACCAGCTGATAGTGATATGCATTAGTAAGAGGGGCCGTTTGGTTTACCACATTACCTAAAATAATCTGAGCATAAAATCTGGCACAAGTAATACAATGCTTGGTTTGTGGAACAAGAAAAAATAATCTCAGAATAAGTGAATACATGCTTTCTAGTAAATCTTTACTGATGGAATGATCTCCTGCCAGATTCTCCTGGAGGTGCAACCTGAAGGGTCACTGCCTTCTGGTTTTGGCTTTGATTCAACCGGAAACGACTTGGCATTGGTTCCAGTTGAACCTCTGAGATCATCTGTCACAATTGCTGGTGGTCCAACATTGTCCAATGGTTTCTCTACTGGATATAGCTCCAATGCATATCAAGGGAGTTCTTTGAACTCCAGTTATGGTGACATGGAGGATGGATATGATAGTCTGAGGCCTGCAAGTAAAGGCGAAAGGGGAGGGTTGGCAGGATTATCCAATCTGGGCAACACATGCTTCATGAATAGTGCCCTTCAGTGTCTGGTTCATACACCTCCGCTCGTCGAATACTTCTTGCAAGATTACACTGATGAGATTAACAGACAGAATCCTTTGGGGATGCATGTAATGTTGCTTCTTTTGTCTATGTTGTGAACTTTTCGTATGGAAGGGGTCCATATTTAAGTTTCTAATATCTGTTGTAGTTTTACAGGGTGAGCTTGCACTTGCATTTGGTGAACTGTTGAGGAAACTGTGGTCCTCTGGCCGAACACCCGTGGCACCTCGTGCATTCAAGGGAAAACTTGGTCGATTTGCTCCCCAGTTTAGCGGATATAACCAGCATGACTCTCAGGTTGGTTTGGCTCGTCTTGGCTGAGATTGTCATATTTGCCACAGGGTTTGCTCAATGCTAAATTTCGTCTTTAGGAATGCTTCTGTATCATCTGATGATAAATGTACCATGTATTAGCCACTACTAGTAGAGCCTGTTGTTTTTCGTTGCTAGAATATTGCTGGTAGTTTTTCCCACTATAGGCAGCAGGCCTTAAGTTCAGATGTTTCCTTTGCCTCTATGTTCCGAAACACATTTCTCTTAAAATGCTGCTAGATTTTCAATAAGTGATATGCTTCTTTTTCTAGGAACTACTCGCCTTCCTCTTGGATGGATTACATGAAGATTTAAATCGCGTCAAGCAAAAGCCGTATTTTGAGACAAAGGACTCAGACGGTCGTCCAGATGAAGAAGTTGCTAACGAGCTTTGGAGATACCACAGAGCCAGAAATGACTCCGTTATAGTTGATATTTGCCAGGTTCTTAGCTTTTTGTCATTTTCTTTCTATATTGACTGGGACTGTCTTGATTGACCTTTATGCAAGTGGTTTTATATTTTTAGTCCTGGGAATTGTTATTATTTTTTTCTTTTTCTCTTCCCTCTGCCAGCTTGAGTTCGACAGTGCCACTTACTGGAGACTGATAATCACTTTTTTTTCTTCTTTCTGGTGACAAAGGCTATTTCACTTTCAGTAATGTTTGGATAGAACTCTGTTGGCATATAAAGTATCTGAAATTGATGTTTGTTTTCTTGTTAGTGCATATGGCCATCAAGTTCACTCATACTGAAGCTATTTATTTCAGGGCCAATATAAGTCTACGCTGGTTTGCCCTGACTGCAACAAAATCTCAATAACATTTGATCCCTTCATGTATTTGTCTCTACCACTTCCTTCAACAGTCACAAAGACAATGACAGTAACAGTGTTTTATAGTGATGGCAGTGGCCTTCCAATGCCATATACTGTTACCGTCTTGAAACATGGTTATATTAAAGATCTTGCACAGGCTTTAGAAATTGCATGCTGCTTAAGGATTGATGAATACCTGCTACTTGCAGAGGTAATGGTTTTTTTGCTATTTGTTCACATTATGTATGGGTACCGGACATGTGCATGCCTCTGCAAATGTTTGTACCAGAATCGTATATCTGCACACATGTAAATATTTTGTGTTGGTTTGTTCGAACTGTGCTACTGTTTGTTTCATAATAAGTCTCCTGAACAGGTCTATGAACATCGGGTATTTCGATTCTTTGAGAACCCTACAGAGATTTTGAATTCAGTTAAGGATGATGAACATATTGTTGCGTACAGGCTCCCGAAAAGGGTGGCACAACTGACAAGACTGGAGATTAGTCACAGGTACCTGGAAAAGTAAGTTTAAATCCTTGGATTATATTGGTACTTAATTTTTTTTAAAATTCTTGAATCTTGTGCTAATTTATAAACTCTTAAAATTAAAAATTCTGTTATTTTTTGCCCACCAGCTGTCCCATTCGTCATGATTGATTTTTCATGCATTTGATAATTTACTAGTCTTCTCCGGGTATTGCTTTTAGCAACTTGAGTGAGTGTGGACTCGTGAATTTGTGATTACTCTCAATTTGGTGCGTGTGTGTTTACATTCAATAGTATAAATTCGTTATTGAGGTTAATAACTGACAAAGAATGAGGTTAATTCTGAATTTCTTAGTTGACTTTTTTACCAGTAACAATACTACTTATCACTCATCAAGAAAAGTAATTCAGGACTGGTGTCTTCACTATACTTGTTATAGCTTATTCTTCACCTGCCGTTGACCTTCATGCATTTTCTCCAGGTGTATCATAGACAGTTCGAAGGCCAGTGAGAGGAAGTTGTTCTTGACACCACTTGTTACTTTCTTGGAAGACCCACATAACGGAGCTGATATTGATTTTGCTGTCCATAAGGTACTTGCTCCATTAAGAAGGAAAGCATTTATCTCATCAGCACCTGGTCTTAAGGATGGTGCCGAAAATGGTTCTCCCTCGGAAACAATTGAAGTACCAATGAACAGCTGTACTATCCAATTTGGTCGTGAAGGTCAATCAACGGAGTGCATAGATCCAGTGGGGAATTCCAGCATGGAGCTGACATTTCACCTTTGTTTAACTGATGAACGGGGTACTAACTGCAGGCCCGTTACAAAAGATACAGTGATAGAACCAGTTAGAATGCAAAAGGTTATATTGGATTGGACTGAGAAGGAATATGAGCTATATGATGCAAGCTACCTCAAAGACCTTCCAGAGGTTCACAAAAGTGGACTTACAGTGAAGAAAACCAAGCAAGAAGCTATATCCTTATTTTCGTGTTTGGAGGCCTTCCTAAAGGAGGAACCTTTAGGACCAGATGATATGTGGTATGTTATGAGATGTTTTCTTTAAGTGTCGTCCACTTGATGTGGATTTAAGTGTATGTTTATGATTTTAATTCAGGTACTGTCCTCGCTGCAAGGAGCATAGACAAGCCTCCAAGAAGTTAGATTTATGGAGATTACCGGACATACTTGTTTTCCACTTAAAGCGGTTCTCTTATAGCCGATGGCTGAAGAACAAGCTTGATACGTTTGTGAATTTTCCCATACATAATCTGGATTTAAGCAAGTATGTGAAAAGTACGGATTTATCTGAGAGCTCCCATGTGTATGAGCTATATGCAATAAGCAACCATTATGGTGGACTAGGTGGTGGACATTACACAGCTTACTGCAAGGTACTTTTTATTTTGTCTTGTTCTTTTGTTGAATATCGTAATTGCTACCTAGAATATATTCTTCTTGAGATAGCAATAAATCAGGAGCTGTTAATATATATAGTGAGAATATTGAGCTCAATCTCTGCCAAGGGGCTCCGATGGTCTTGGTTGAATGTAGGTTCATTGTATACTGATGGGTTCTTTTAATTGGCAGTTGATTGATGACGACAGATGGTATCATTTTGATGATTCCCATGTTTCACCTGTCGCTGAATCGGATATCAAAACATCAGCTGCCTATGTGTTGTTCTATCGAAGAGTTAAAGCTCAACAAAATGGAGTTGTGGGAGGGTCCTTTCAGTGCCATAGAAGCTCTTGAAGATGCTCGACTGGTTGCTCTTATCCCCTCTTGATAAAGTCTGAATTCTTGGCTGTCTGGCAGGGGCTAGTTCATGAGTCAGCTAACGTGGTTGGGGCTCATCTTATCCTAGGCAAATTAGAAGTAGGTGCTCTATCAGTAAGAGGCACCAAGAGGAAAACAGAAATTGGATGAGGCTCTTGTGTTTCTTGAAAGACTTTTTTTTTTTTTTTTTAGAGAAATTTTGTAAGTCTTGGGTATCCGAGTTATTCGTAAGAGGCATTATACTCTTGTAGAGTAGTGTTCTTATCATTTTTTTAGCGAAGAAGTTGTACTCAAGGACCAAACCTTTTTATCTAATTACATATAGCAGTTTGATGAAGAAGTTTTTATTACGACATTTTCTTGTAGATGAAAACAATGGACATAATTGAATGAAAGTGAACCATAAAGTTAGAACAAACCAGTGAATGAGAGCGGATAGATAGGATTGGAATAATGGGTAAGCTGTTGTATCGTCTTTTTAATCTAATAATAATACCATAAAGCAAAGTCGTCAAAAATAATCAAAGAATACAAACATTAGTGAGTCTTGTCTATTACAAGTGGTAGTAGTCGTCAAGTTTCTTCCATAGTCCAAAGCTCACAAAGTAGAGAAGCAAGGTTTTGCAGGGAGAAAGACTTGTCCCCTGAGAATTGCACAAGAATATTAGTATCAAATGAAAGCAGACATAACTTCATACATCTAAGTCCTTTAGTAATTATAGAACTTGGAAATAAAAAGAGAGAAAAAGAAGAAGCTAAAATGCTCACCGAATCATAAAAAGAGAGAAAAAGAAGAAGCTAAAATGCTCACCGAATCATAAAAAGAGAGAAAAAGAAGAAGCTAAAATGCTCACCGAATCAGAAGTAATGGCTAGATAACCGGAGGAGGAGCTTGCTGGCGGCACTGACGCTGATGGTGTAGATCCAGACCCACCGGAGTTACTGCTATTCGTACTCACTGCGTTGATTGCCGGGACTCCTAAGGGGTAAGCCTGAGATCCGTCCGGCTTGAACAGGCCGTAGTTTCGCTCCGAACCAGGACCAGGCTTGAGGTTCTCATTGAACAAGGCAAATACGTATATATTCAAATCCGAGTTAGGCCTCATGGGTGTACCCTTCTTCTGACCAATAAGCTTCATCAGATTACAGTTGTATTTCCTAGCATTCTCCGGTGTAGCTCCGGCCTCGTCGGCGTCTCCCTTTGACGGCCATCCCGTCTCCGAGATCTGTACGCAGACGTTTTTGTACCCGATGGAAGCTAAAGCAGAGTGAACAGCATCGATCTGAGCGAAAAGCATGTTGTCGTAATGGAGATTGGACTCTGGATCAACGATACCAGAGTTGGGCTGAAATAGCACGAAATCAAGGGAGACCTGCTTCGGATTTCCCTTGTAAGCAAAGTAAGGATAAGCATTAATCAGAAAAGGTGAGCCAGTTTTGCAATGGAAGTCCACGATCTGGGTAACACAGTTGACAAGATCCCGACGGAAAGCTCCAGCAGATGGCGGATAGGAAGTTTGTAGAATAGCAAGAGAATGTGCGGTGGTGACAGTGACTTGTTTGTCCAATTTGAGATTAACAAGAGCAGTGTGGACACTTTGCATTGCAGGGAGGAGGTTGTCGGTGAGGATGGTATCGTTAAAGGTGAGAACTTCATTACCGACAGCGATGCAGGTGATTTTAGTAGCAGGTAAGTAAGCTTGGACATTATTTTTAACCCATGATTGAGCTTTAGAAGGATCTTTCATCTTGGAAAGGTACTCATTGCCAAGACTGACGATGAACTCAACGCCGGTGTTAGCAAAGGCTTTGAGGACATGTGGGTCAGCATCATAGAGCTTGATTCTGGTAGCTCCGATGGATTTGACTAATGGTACCACGTTTTCCGGTAAGGGAAGATTGTTGGCAATTTGCCCGTAGTTGATACCTAGAGGAGCCACCATAGTTGGAGTAAAAAACAGCAGAAAGAGGAGAAGAGAAGAGGAGATGGGATTGGGTTCCATCATCAAATGACAAGTAAGGAAGGAAGGAGCTAAAGGTGAAAGAAAAGAGTAAAAGCAACCAGCAGCCTAGCAAGAAAAAAGTAAGCTGAGTGCCGAGTGGTGGTGTTATAAGTAACGGAGCGGCTGCCTGCTTTTATCTTCTCTTTATTAAATAAAAAAAAATGCTACTGGGAAAACTTAGTCCTAAAAGTAGCATTTTAAGTTTAATAGTATTTGTTGCTTTAGAGTAACGAAAGAATAATACTTACTACTACTTTAGTAAATAGAGAGCATCTTATTACTATTCAATTTGGATTGTAAAATTACTACTACTACTACCAATAGAGTAGTAGACAAAGAGACTGTGCCGTTATGTAAAGGAGATGCTTTGATTGAGCTGTAGTCCATTCAATCATACATACTACCTTACTTTATGAATGAATGTGTCATGGGCTCAAAAATATCTTTCTAAATGCAATAATTTAAGTGTTGATTGACATAGATGTTGCATTGTTTTCACATAATCATTTTGAAATTCAATAGCCATCTCCTCAAAGTTAGCCTGGCAGCTTCTTTCATATGACCAAACAACTAATTTGAAATTGATTACTTCTTTTAAACAAAATTTATAACATAACACACTAGCTCTGTATTGCGTAAAAAATCATCAAAGGAGGACGGAGCAAGAAACATTGATTCCTTGGGTAATTTTCATTATATATGTACTGCAAATAATTATGCAAGAAAAGGTACAACAAATTCACGCATATATATTAGCTACTAGTATTATTTATGCTACATTACTAAGTATTTAGTTGCAAACGTTAGTAATAACTATTTTCTATTGACTTTGATCCACACCACCTTAAATAGCCCTTACCTACAAAAACATTAACCAGGATTTTACAGCCTTATATGCTGCTGCTCCCCAGCAAAAACCAATCATTTTGTAGATGATTGAGACCCCATAATAGGGTTCTACATAGTTCGCTAGTAAATACGTTTGCTTAATGATCTTATTGTTGAAACAAGGATAACCAAAGCTCATTTAAGGAGTGGCTACATTTTCCTTGGCAAGTGGAGCGATTTCTTCCCCTTCAACACCGGGTTCACTGCCAGAAGCTCCTAAGCCCAATAGCAATGTCTCCCATTTCTTGGCAGGTTCCTGCAAGAACACCAGTTGGCATCCATCAGTGCTGACGAGAACAACAAACTGAAGTACCTACGCAAATTATCAAATTCACACTTACCTTCCAGGAGAGCTCCTCTGACATGCAATTTTTTATCATCTCAGCAAACGCGAGGGTGCCATAGACTGCAAGAGCTCTAGCAACTGTTGTTACTATCTTAAGCACATCAGCTGGGTCAACAACATCGCACTAACCAAATTCAAGAAGCAATAAGTTAATGTTTATGCAACAAGGGGTATATCAAGACGAGAATGGACCATGTACAAGTACACAATTGATGTAAAATCACATACTTCAACATTGAAGGCTCCCATATGGAATCCAGTATAGCCTTCTTTCACAGTGTCAACAAGTCCACCAGTCGATGCACAGATTGGTACCTGACTCACATGTGATTACGTTAAAATCAGATAACCAATTTTCAGAAATGAAAAGCTTGCTGCAGTAACATTTAGTTGGTTATTAAACTTTAGATGGAAAACAAGGTCTTATGATTCTTTTTTTAAAAACTCAGTAAAAAGGTACAAGCTCTTCTGGTTCTTACTGTTCCATATCGCATAGCATGTAACTGAATGAGACCACAAGGTTCAAATCTGCTTGGAACCAACATAAAATCAGCACCAGCAGTGATCATGTGAGCCAAAGGAACATTGAATTTTGCCACTCCTTTAGCTTTGTTAGGGTACAACACTTCGAGCTGTTCAATCTCCTGCTCAAACTCCTTTTTGCCAGTTCCCTGATGCATAGGATGAGTAGCAGGTCAATTTCAGTTTCAGCACAAGTAAACTCAACAAGAGAGATACCATGAGTCCATTTGGTACTTACAAGGACTACAATTTGAACATCCAATCCGATGAACTTGTGAATTGCAGCAACAAGAATATCTGAACCTTTCTGCTCCTCAAGTCTGCCGATGAAGCCAATCAAAGGGATCTTCTTGTCAACAGGCAAGCCAACTGCTGCTTGAAGAGCCTCCTTTAGTAAAGGTTTTGCGTCCATGACCTGTATAGAGATTTTGGTTAGCAAGAACTCTTTAATTTCATAAACATACAAAATAATTTAGTATATACTGGAGTCGGAAAAATCTTATCTTACAGTGGTTATATCGTATTTGACATCTGTGTATTTGTCAGTCGCTGGGTTCCACTCTTGTGTATCCATGCCATTCACAATCCCAGTTATGCAAGTCTTACGAAGGACACTGTCCAATTCAACTCCCTTGTCAACAGCAGAGACAAGTTCTTGGGCATAGTATGGGCTCACTGTAACCACCCTATGTGATTCTAATATCCCAGCCTTCATCCAGTTGATTTTCCTACCCTTAACAGGCTTCTCATATCTGCAAAATTTTAAAAACTCAATTTACTAGCATCAAAAGAGCTTCAAAAGTTGGAGGTCTGATTTCAAGCATTAAATACATACCCATCAATGAAATCAAAAGAACCCCTGAATTCATCAGGAAGATTGAGAAGAGGGAAGTCAGAGAAAGAAAATCGGCCTTGGTAGGCAATGTTATGGATGCAGAAAGCAACCTGGAGGCAATGTGAAGTTTATCATATATTAATACAACCTTACTGATTTGCAGGGTAACGTGCAATCGAGTGAATACAAAGAAATTTTACCTTGGCATTCAAGTAGATTCCTCTGGACTGGTACATTGACTTCAAGTAGCAAGGAATGAGAGCTGTGTGCCAATCATTGGCAATGAAGAGAACATCCTCTCCTGCAGGAATAGGCAAAATAAAGATGATTACCTACAATGATATAGTAAGGAGTTTTCTGAAACTAGGATGTGTTAATTACCATATGGTCCTGAGAAGTAGTTGCTACTGTTCAAATTCAAAACTTTAGGTGCCTCTAGGGCTGCCTGAGAAAACAAGGTTAAAAAAACGATTAAAGACAAAAGAGTAAAATGCCACATAAAAATCAAGAGTAACTAACTTACTTGACACAACAAGCTGAACCTAAGTTCATTGTCCAGATAATCTAGTCCAGCTTTGGGGCCATAGATTTTTGAACCAGTTTTGCCCCAAACCTTAAAAGAGTAAAAGCACCAGTAGAGTTAAAAGATATTCAAAATGACCTGTTCTGCGTATCCCTCAGGACGGATTCATAATCATAATATGCTTACTTTCTCCAAGAACATTGGGTGGTCAACAAAAACACGATCAACCCCACGTTTATAGCAGTGAAAGAAACGAACAATTTCAATGCTGTCTCCAACTTTGACCTGCAGATGATCACATTCTTGAATCAGGAAATGTAAGAGAACAATATTGTACCGTATCAATATAGGAAGATGTACCTCAACCGCAACGCCAGTATCCCAAGCATCTTTGTATTGGTCATAACGGGGGGATATTGTCATTACCCGATGTCCGCGGGCCTAAATGATAAAAAGACTGATGCAGTAGAAACTAACTAAACAAAATAAGTAATGAATGAGTAGGTAACCAAATGAAAGAAAGACTTACTGCAAGGGCTGGTGGTAGTCCACCAAGAACATCACCTAGTCCACCAGTTTTGCTCCAAGGACCAACCTCAGTACCCACAAAGATCAAGTTCATTCCCTTTCCACAAACAATGGTAGCTGAGCATCCAGGTCTCTTGGTCTCAGTTCTGGATGCCATCTTGGGTGTTACCTTAGTATTAGTTGTTGATTGGAGCCCATCAAGCTTGTTAACAGCCCTTAAACCATTGTGAGTCAGAGTATGGTTCCTGAGTCCTATCTGTGACAAGGTTGATTTGGTGTCTAGTGAAGTTTGGCTTCTTGACACAAAGTGGTGTGAAGCTGTGATGCTTGCCATGTGATGTGTGGTCTACAAAAAGGGGAATCTACCAGAGAATAAGCTACAGATGAACAAAAACAAAACAGAAATTGATTTCTGAGAAGAAAGGAAGCATTCACACTTATCACCGATTACAGTAGGCAAGAGAATCAAAATCAGAATAGATGAGATGAGATATGAAACAACGTTTATACACCACAACACGATTCATAATAGAATGTAGGGAAACATGCATGAAATCAGAAATAATTGGAGGAGATGAGTAAAAGTTACCACTTGTTGAGCTGTATGAGTGAGTGAGTGAGTGAGTGAGAATGAGGAGGTGACTGCCTTATTTGTAGCAGGTTTCAGTGACACGTGTCAAGAGAATAGCGGGTGGCTATCCCTTAGCAGAAGGCAACTGTGGACACTGTATTATAGGGAAATGCTCATCGACAGTATTATGGGCCCTCTCTTTGTTGATTCACGGCTGGACTTCAACTTGGGCCTTGCAATGGGCCCGTCCGGTTCTGTCTCCTAGTATCTAAAAAACTAAACCAACTCCCTCCTACCGCTACCACTTGACATTCCTATCAGTCTCGTGTTAATTAAATTATTATTATTATAGTAATTAAAAATAATATCTAGGTACTGGTACTGGTCCCTCCCTCCACTAGAATATTAGTTACTTCCCCCTTAGCTTTGTATTCCAAATTACTGTAAATATATTTTCTAATTTTTTACGACAAACAAGATCTAATTATGAATGCACAATTCTAAAGGTTGAATACATTACTTTACTTGGTTTAGCCTATAATAAGTTGCATTTTAGTATTAAGATTGAGATGCATGGTTCTATTACAAAATTGATACACTGCTAAAGGAAGGATGGTTAAAAACAACATTCAATGTTTGTTACATTTCTTCCTATTGTATTTTTTTTTTTAACGAGCTTCCCGTATACATCATAACATGTCTCCGTTCCACTTGGCAGGAAAAAAAATACCCAAATAGGAAGAAACTGTCAAGTATATCCATAGATGAGGACTTAATGGATAGGCTTTTCGAGGATTCATAAATCATAATATCTGGCGGAGGAGTCAATTAAATACTTGTGGTTTGTATCCTGATTACTCTGTCAACAGCCAAATAGAAAAGTTTGAAAAGAGAGAAAGGATTTGGTACAAGATACTGTTGCATTTGTTAAGTAATGAACAAAACGGAGTAATATAATTTTCTATCTCGTTAAAGCTTCTTCCTTTGTTTCCTTATCCTCTTATCTTTAGAGCCAATATAATAAGTAAAGAAAATAGATTAATTAATAGTTTCTTCCTGATTTCAATTTGTGGAACCTTTACTGCCTCGAGAATTTCTTAAGAATTTTATATATAATTAATGGAAAAAATTACGCGATTAAGCAAACTTATATTACTTAATTACTCATCATGCCTATAGTTTGCTATAATTATCACTCACGACTAACATTATACATTAATTACGTGGGCTAACTTCGAGTTTGTATAATTAGCCACGTTTGTATATGTATAATTTGCCAGAATATACAAATACATATGTATAATATACAATTATCTAACCTATATACATATATAATTCACCTCTCTCCCACTCTTTGCCCTCTCTCGCTCACCTCTCTCCTCCCTCTCCCAATCTTGCTTGCCATATATACAAATGCATATGTATAATATACAATTATCTAACCTATATACATATACAATTCACCTCTCTCCCACTCTCTGCTCTCTCTCGCTCGCCTCTCTCCTCCCTCTCCCAATCTCGCTTGCCATATATACAAATACATATGTATAATATACAATTATCTAACATATATACATATACAAAGTTTTTTTCATCACTTCTCTCCACCCCTACCAGTTCCGCCTACCCACCTATCCCAAAAAAAATATAAAAAAAAATTACCATCCC
>NC_064291.1:57511278-57594955 GCF_019186545.1 Solanum stenotomum
CCCCCCCTCTACACCCCATCCCCAAAAAAAAATTAACAAAATTTTAAATTTTTTCATTAAAAAAGTATTTTTTTGAAAAAAATTATCACCCCACCCCCTACCACCGCCCACCACACCCCATCCAAAAAAAAGTTACAAAATTTTAAATTTTTTCCAATAAATTTTTTTATAAAAAAAAATTGAAAAAATTTACCAACCCACCCCCTATCCCCTACCAAACCCCCCATCCCCTACCCCCTACCAAACCCCCCACCCATTATCCCAAAAAAATGTAAAAATAAGTTTCATTTTTTTTAAAAAAAAAAGACTTTTTTACTACCCCACTCTTTATCACTTTTTTTATTTGTTTGTGTGAATGCATATTTGGGTTCATTTCCCGGCTGGTTTGTGCTGAATTCTTGGGGCATAAGGATTAAGGTCTGCCTTTAACCACAAGAAGAAACATCTTCTCACCCAACACAAATAAATATCCAAGGTTAATTGCAATCAAATGATTTTTCTTTTTCTTTATTTATTTATACATAACAAAGACAATGTATTTCTCCATCATATTTCATTTAAATTTTCTTTCTTACTTCTTCCACTCATTTGATTCAGGCAACAACTATATAGTATATATCCCCCGCCTTTAAAAACTTCCTATTATTTACACAACTAGAAAATAAAAGGAAAAATCACCTCATATATCTATTTAAGGCTTAATAGTACTGCCTTTAGATGTACTTTTTTTATATTACTACTTATAACAGTTTAATTACAAATATTAACAGATTAGTTTTAATTTATAATTTAATTTATTTTATTTAATTAATTAGTTATTATTTTTATAATTACATTATAATTAATAAGTAAGAGAAATAACATTAATATTAGAGAATCAATTGTCATTATCTCTTACACCATTTTAGGGATTTTTTTCCAAATTTCACACAGCAACCCCCACCTTCCTCTTTTACCCACACGTAAATCCCCCACCCCCACCCCACGTTTCTCTTTTACAGAGAACTAACTTTTTCTCTCTCACCATCTTCAACATTCGTCTTCTTCATTCAAAAAGAAAATCAGTAGAACTCCCACATTTATATGATTTAATGGTGGGATGAGATCTACACGCGAAGAATGTTGAAATTCCTGCAAAGTGTGGTTCCTCTCAGTCGAAGGATCAAAAGGAGAAAAAAAATGAAGCAAAGAAAATGGTGAGTCCGGCAAATCAAAAGGGAAAGAAGAGGAAGGGGAAAATTGTAGAAACCCCTTTTGATTCGAATTTTGATTTTGTTAGTGAAATAAAAAAGAAAAAAAGCAACAAATGTAGAAATTGCTCAATCTTCAAAACCATCAACAAGAAGAACAACAAAAAAGGAGTCAAAAATTCGAATATCCAAAAAAGGCAAAAAAAATTGTTAGGGTAAGTATTATATTTAATTTATTTTCACATTATTCAAATTAGTGATTTTTTTGCTAAAAATATCACATTATGCTTATTGTTGTTTCGAAACTTTTGTTTGGGTGAAACTTGTACAAAATGTGAATAATATTTATATGAATCTGACTTTCATATATGATTTTGGGATATTATATGAAATGTGATATAATATTGGTATGCAAATGGTATGAATTGTGTTTTGACATTGGTATGGAATTGATTTGATATCAATAGCCCAATGGTATGAGTTGTTAAATTGGTATGCAAATGGTATGAATTGTTAAATTACTCTGTTTTGTATGAATTATGACTAATATTGATATGAAATTGAGATTTTTTCTAATAGGAAGGTTTCTTTTTCAATTTCTTCATTAATGTATTTAAATTTTTAACATTAGTATGAAAATGGTATAAAATGATTTTTCTTTCAATTTTTTTCAGTGATTGTGATTTGTACACGTATCTATTTGATGAATACATCAGTAATGAAGTTTTTGATATGCGTTCTGTTGATATCGATGCAAAGTACCATCGTCAAAGGTATGCCACAATCTATGGCATTATGGAAAAACAAAGAATGATGATGGCGCGACCAATGAGAGTGAAGTAACTGGCACTGTTGCTAGCAAATTTGATGGACCCCGCATAGCAAAAGAACATGCTCCGAATACCAGCAATTATCCCACACCAAGACCACAGAGATCAAATTTGAGATAGTTGATTGCACCTTAGACTTTTTAGAATTACAAGTTTTTTTTTTTACTTTTGGCCGATATTTTTGTGTTTGTTACAGCTTTAAGTATTTGATATATATAATATTCATTGTTTTATTTCAAAAAGATACCAATTACATATGAATTACAGATTGACTATTGTAATCGCATGATACTAGTTATATACAGACTGCATTCCAAATGGATACACCATTCTAAAGATAAATTACACATTGACTATAATAATTCTTGGGATAACAGTTATATACAAAATGCATACAAATTGGATTCAACATTTAGAGTTATGACTTTACAATGTCTTATTAACTAGAAAGAAATCATACTACTAATTTAGAGTTCATGAATCAACTCTGACTTATAATTGGTATCCAAAATGTACACCTTTGGCATCCAAATTCATATTCTAACACAAAAAAATAAAAAAAATAAAAAATAAATGAAGTTGGTATCCAACATGTATAAATACCTTGTATAAACGATTATGCCAATGTAAAATAGTGAAAATTGTATTTTGTAACAACCTCAATTACATTTTTGTTTTACATTTTTTTTCATCCTGGACAATTTACAACCTAATTATAAATTATATTGTCTTAACAAGCGTGGATTAAGTATTTTTAAAGATGTATGAAGTTGTATACAATCTGTATAAATACTGGAATAAACGAATCTTACAATTTAAAACAAAGATCATTAAATGTTGCACCAACATCAATTACATCTGGTTTTATTTTGTTTTTTGTTTTTTAAAATGGATAAAATAAAACTTTTTAATTAATTTTAAC
Organism: Solanum stenotomum; assembly: GCF_019186545.1. NCBI lineage: Eukaryota > Viridiplantae > Streptophyta > Magnoliopsida > Solanales > Solanaceae > Solanum > Solanum stenotomum. The sequence goes on from NC_064291.1 coordinate 57,514,221, forward strand.
AGATTATAGTGAATTAAGGAAAACAAATATTCCTAATTAGTTTGAATCTCCTAAATTTATGCTAATTAATAATTATCATCTATCAATTCAAATTTAATTAATATATCTATTTCCATTTTTTCAGTTTTTTTCTTTATTATTTCTAATTCCGTTTTTTTTTTAAATTTTTGTTTATCTTCTTCTTCTTTTTAAAGTTTTTTCCAATTAATAAAAATATTTCTTTTTTTTGTAAATTTGTTATAACCTGAAATTTTTAATACTATAGCTTGAAAGTCTAAATCTACTGCTATAACTTAAAAATAGTACTATAATATATGTCATATATGAAATTTACAATTACAAACAGTTCAAGTGATTCTACGATCATAACAATTTTTTCTAATGCTACTTTAAAGTTTATTAGAGCTTCCACTTCAACAGAGTAGACCAATATAATATATCCAGGATTAGTTGACCTGATACAAGCATATATGAGGCATGCCCATCATATCGTCACTTGACACGGTAACTTCAGATGGGAGGCAAATAATATAATGGAAAGGCCATCCCATTTTTACCGGTATCTTCAACTGATTCACCTACTATATTTGTCTCTACTAGGATTTGAATTTGAAATCTCGCAATTCTCAAACTCACCACACATTTGGTGAGAAAGGCCGGCCACCATTCCAATTATGAGCCATGAACTAGTTTCAGAGAATGCTCGAGAAAAAGAAGATGCTCACTCCATTAATAATTAAATAAATAAATAAACAAAACAACTTCCTCCAACAACTATTGTCAAATATAGAAAGACAAAAAGTTACTAATAAAAGAATCAGCTTTGCTTTTTATTTGAAGCATGAGATATTCAGTGACACCAGAATTTCAACGAATACATGTATAGTATAATCTGGATTCTCCTGAACAGTGCAGCTCGACAGAAAGAAGACAACATAATATAACTCTAGCAGCTTTTCACAGGATCTAGCTCGCCTAACTCTTCACAGTGGCTACCTTACCTTGCTGCCAAAGTATGGGTCAAATGATGTTTATATAAAATGCCTCGACATACTAGAGCAGTTTCACAACCTTTTCCCAATCCCTGCAAACCTTCTAGCAACTCCAAATATAACTGCTTTTGTCAGGAGTCCACGATCAAGACTACAAGCAAGGGCAATTGCCCCACCAACAACTAAGAACCTCGGTATGTTCCTCCTTGCAGGCTTCTCCGGTGAATCCTCAGGCTCAATCTCAGAAAGATTGGTTTCGCTCCCCATTGATCTGAGATTCTCAATATCAACTTTGGTGTTGACTTGCGCCATGAAAGCACATCGTGAAATTGGGTCTCCAGACGCTCTATGTTTCTGGTATGCACGTAAACCAGGGTCAATCTTCCTCACAGCTCCCCACATACCTTGCCTTACCCCGAGTTTTGCAATTTCCCAAGGTATACCCATGTCTTCATAATGAAAGAGTAATACTTCACAGGCAGTCATCCGACCATCTCTCTTGGATTCAGCTGTTCATGCAAAAGAAATTAAAAGGCAATTTAGATGTCTAGTCATAAAATAACTCTTCTCAGAGATTGAAATGTAACATCTCCAGTTTCAGTCTTAATACTAACATTTCCTATCATGATCCATAGGACAACTACATTTGATGGCTGATCATCATAATTGGTTCAGTAAATTCCATAATTTTATTGGAAGTTGAGCAATCAAGCTAGCAATATCACTTCAAATTACCTGCGCGGATGAACCAACTTGAATAGTAGAGATCAACACGTCTTGGTTTGTTGCGACGGGGCACAGAAGAGCATGGTACACCCTGAACAATTTAAAAATCAAGATTATTCAAGATTTAAGCAAAATGATGTAACATTGGAGAGTATAAAGTGAGTGAGGGCAGCTAAAAAAAACAAAACAGGAAGCACCGTCAGGTGTCAACCAATATCAGGTCAACCCAGTTTTGATATTTTATTCTATTGAAGTAACACGACATATACGTAGACACAGACAATGAAAAACATGAGGTAGGTTCTCCCACTAGGATACCTGCAATTTAATCTTGGGTCTTCCCCTCTCCTACAGGTAAACATTCCTCCTTTGAATGCTAATTATGAAGTATCTTAACTATTCAAATGTAAATCTGACAGGAAATATCCAACTCCAGTCAACTAATAGTAAGTACCTTAGAGAAGGCTTGACTTTGAAGATAGTAAGTATCTAAGAGCGGAGGCTCGACTCAGATGGTCACCATAAGTAGCATGAAATGGCTGGTTGAGATAAACATAGGTAGATCATATAAACAATTTATTTATTAGATCCTGATGATAACCATGAAGGTAGGAAGGAATAGGGCTTGTGTGCAATATATACAAGGTATTGAGTGATTCCTCATCATCACCAGAGAATCCCTATTTAAGTATTTCACCCAGCCCCCATGGACACTATGGGACGTGACTAGGATGAAGAAAGTTTCATTGAGGGAGAAGGTTCATTCATGTATCTCCATAAGTTACTAGGGTAATGAAGCCTTAGACTGCTCGCTGCAGTCTTGTTCACTGCTACTTTTGAAGGGAACACACATCAAATCCATTTTTGCCTTTCTGACCGTTAATGAGTACAGATTAACACATGCACAGCATAGTCTATTCCAAAAATCTCAAAAAAAAAGAAAAGAAAAGAGATGCCAAAAGCAGGGGAGGAAAATGGTTTGACAAGAAGTTACTGCACTCTCTTCAATTTGACTTGAATACTTGTACTCCAATTTCTCTATACTCTACTTAGATAACAGAAAACATATCTTAGCTTATCACCCTTCAGTTTACAACTAATATACCAAGTGCAAAAGAAACACATCTGAAAGAGGAGGACCCTCTTAAGCTGGTTTGGTACAACTAACTCCACTTCTTTGAGTTCTACTCAGATAATAAAAATGTAAATTAGCTCATCAGGTTCACAACTAATCTACAATGTCTAAAAGTATGACACCCTTAAATTTTATTCATCAATTTCTATCTCTGATTATCTGGCTTTCACTCATATAAGAGATATCAAGTTAGATAACAAATGGCATGCCATGTTGAAAAACATTATTTATGATAGCGAAGTGTACACTTGTTTGACATCCACAATTGGCACATACTACTTGTGCACTTATGACAAGCCTTCATTCTCTTACCTTTGTGATGCAGTAGTATGTCCGCCCTGACTCCCAAATTCGACGGCCTATAATGTACTCTCTATCACTGCAAAAGAAGGGAAACTGGACCAGAATGATTTTGGTTAGTCATACTCCAATTAGGCAATCCAAGAGTATGCACAAGTGAAGACAGAGCACTATAATACCTTACGCACCCACTGAACCACCATGGTTCCAGTGGTAGGACACTCTTCCAATGTTTCAGCATGTATAAGCATGTCATCCCACTTCAATCGAAACTCATCATCCCAGAAGAAATCCCTCAACATTTCTGGAGTGGCATCCTCATATACAGTTCTGCTACGATATTGTGGAGGTCCAGTCTAGCATGACATTAAAATGTAATCCAATTAGGGGAAAGTGCAAAATAATTAAATCCCTCCTATCATTACACATACTATAAGGCCAGGAGAGAGAAATCTACCTCAGGATCTCTACGCCAAGCCTGATAGGACATATTCGGGGTAGAACGATCCATCATATGAATCCAAGCAGGTCCTCCATCTTGCTCTTCAACTAATCCCTCTAAGTAACAAAGGTCTGCATCAGTTACTACTGATTTTTTGGCTTCCAGCTGCAATGAACTGATAACAGCAGATTAAATAATTATTGGTGTCAAGGATTTGTGTATCTACTGTTGACACCCAATTTTGACCCTCCACAATTTAATTAATTTTCGAGCTTCTTCAAATTTCAAACAATTTGAAATACTTGTTTTCGAAAATAAAAAATACTTTTGAAATCATTTTCAAGGCCATGTTGCAATTTCCCTATAAAATACATATTCATATACTTGCTACTTTTAATAAAGATTAGGAAAATTTGTTTTACCAAAATTGTGTTTTAGTGTGTGTTTTATTTCCCTAAACTAATTTGTGATTTGATTGGTATAGTTGATCTTTTATTTCAAAATAATTATTTTTATCTTGTTGAAGTTAAGAAGCTTAAATAATTAGTTAAATTTATGATTTATCTCCTTCCCGTTTTATCAAATTCGGTTTAATTTTGAATCTAAGTTTGATTTGATAAAATATAGAAACCAAACAACCTGCTCCTTTCTTTCTTCCTTTTAAGACCATACATTTGGCCCATTATGAAATACCCAGCCCAACTCCAATTCAACCCAGACCCCTCGCTCTTTCTTCTCGCTCACAACACACGCCAACAACGCTCAACCAGACGAACCCAGCCCTAAATCCTCATTTCGCCGCCTCAATGTCCCCTTTTCTCCTTCAATTCGTACACTCCGCGTGCTTAGCACGAGCTCGAGGATGCCTAGAAGCTTCCAACCAAATGACCCCTAAATGATATAGCTCTTGTTGGTTAAAGTTGGTGCAAGAATGCTTTTAACTATGCCTTCCACACTTATTTGCTGATTAAAATTGCGATTATGTTGACTTCTATTTTTGCATATGAGGCAAATGTATTAGGATTGGAAGTTGTACTCCTTGTTTCCTTTTTTTCCCTCTTTACGTTGGCAGACTTAATTTGCATTATTAAATGTTGTTTGAGTTTGTTTACATGTTAAATTAGTCTCAGCTCCCTTCTTGATTAGTTACTAATTCTTTTTCTTTGTTTTCTTTGCATGCACTCTCCCATTTGAGTCCATTGGACTCCACCATCTCTTGCATATTCCTCTCTTCGAGTCAACCTCCACCAAGTCGCGAAAGGGAAGCAAATATTATTGGGTTAAAACTCAAAAACCAGCAGTAGCTGAAACAGGTAGCGGCAGTCCCAAAGGGACTCATTGTTTACTGTGATTACTCAACTTTTTATCTAACTTAAATGAATTCCCGGGAGGTTTTTAATGAACTTTCTTTCACTATTTTGTTACAAGTACTTCAATTTTCAAAACGGCAAACTTAAGCTTGTAGAATAACTTCATGTTCTTTCATAGTTATTAAAAAGTTTTAATCCACGTTAATGAATTTGAACTAACCATTTGGTTCAATATCTTTAACTCGGATATATAGATTATTAAGTTAAAAACATTTTCGACTTCTAAATTTAGTACAAATTAATATCTATTCATTTTTATAAAGATTTTCATAAGTAACCCAATTTCTTTTATAAAAATAGCCAAATGTTTTAATCCTCAACTGCATGTTAGCGGATCGTGTTGTTTTAAATTAGTTTTCAAAAATAGGTAACATCTATGTAAAGGAGAATATGAGCAAGACTTTGGAACAAACCTGGAGGTAGAGGATGAAATGGAGGGCGGGGAGTGAGTTTCCTTGATCCAAGAGGGAACTTGCAATTTGAGAGTTGAAAAGCCAAAAGACAGATTTTGGAGAGCAGGAACATGTGTTGTAGGTACAGAATCAATGGCAAGATTAGCCCACTTGGGCTTCCATGACCATCCAACCAAGACCCCAACAAGAACAGCAATCCAGATGGGTGCCATAAACATCCCCAGCTCTAATATTACCTCCCCAAAAGTTGGTCTTTGTAAAATCTCAAGCAAAGCCGCTACCAAACCCATAATAAAAAAGAAGAAACAACCCCCGATTCAATCGTTAAAAAGGTATATAAACTTTGAGCACGGCGAAGAGTCGAGGGTTTCAAAAAAAAAAAAAAGGAAAGAAGAAGAAGATAGAGAAAGATAAAGATAAATAAAAACAACCCTAAAGACAGATAGATAGATAGCAGGAAAGAAAGAAAGTTATATTTTTTACTTAAATGAATGGAAGATAAAAGGAATTAGATTTAGGGAAAAGAGGATAAGGATGTAGAGGTAGAGAAACGTGTTAGCCGATTGCTGGTAGGGCCTCTTTTCATTTTTGCTCCTCAGGATTTTAGTTTTTATGTTCGACCAGGGAATAACAATTGCTTCTGGTGGTTGTGCTTTTCAAATAGCCCGGAATACAAAGTGATGAATTGTCATTTTATATTGTGATATTTGATTAGGAAAAACAAGTGGTGCTTATATAAGTTTTAAGTTTGTGTTGGAAAAAAAATGTGTGTATTCTGGTTTTGTTTGACATAGGAGTGTGGGGTTGGTTAAATACTTAAAAGTCAAGTCTTGGAGTAGTAGTACCACCGCGTTTACATCTCTCGTTCAAACCATTTGACTAAGGCTCTTTTCTCTTTTATTTGTCTTTTGACCATCAACTTTGTACCACTAATATCATTCCTACTTTATGGAAAATTACTATTTGGCATTGGGATTCCGGATTAGTATACATAAGGATATTCAAGTTGAATTAAATAAGGTGAAATATCTCATGATTAAGTTTATGATAAAATATTTAATTTTAAAATATCTCACCTTACTCGCATATTCCTAACCAGTGATGTCAACTCAATTGGCTTTGTTTTTGTTTTTATTTTTCTCTGTACTATTTGTAGGTTGGTGAACGGTGAGTCCTTATCATAAAAGAGTGAGAAATAGTGTTACCACAAAATTCTCACGTTTAACACAATTTGGATGTTTAGTGATAGTGGGTATCTCTCCTCTTCTTCATAAGTAAAGTCCCTAGAGATAAGCAAATCGAATAGTGTTTTCATTAGAGTGTGCACCAACACAATCAAAAAAGGTTTTTTCTTTTTTCATAAATTAAAAACATTTCTTTTTGGAAGTGAATAATATATCACCCTTATTGGATTTATTTTTATACATGAGGAAGATGTGTATAAGCTAAGGGAATTAAGCTTATGAACAAGCTTGAGTGATAATTTGTAGGAATTCAGAAGAGGCAACATAAAATAGTGGAAATATATATTTTGCAAGTGATAGAGTTTAGAGATTAAAAAAAATACAACTACTATTGTATATGAGTATTAATTGAATGTGGATAGAAGATTAAAGAGTTTGGATGAAACTTTAAACATGGTTTAAGGTCAAATTCAAAAGGAAACCAAGTCGACAAATTAAAATGGCTTATCTCCGACCAAACCTAACTCTTGACAACATGGAAACAGTGGTCGGCGCATGTGGTAAATAGTCTTGTTTGTTATTTGGACACGACAATTACATGTACAATTATTGGAGTAATTTACATGGACCCATTTTCTTCTTCTAATGCAGTGTGGATCCATAAACATGTCATTCATCATTTTCACTTCAATCATAGCAAATTTTGCAACCTAATAATTATTGCAATTTGATTTCCATCCCTTTCACTAACATGTTGAACATGCATATTCCGTCCACTCAATTTTTTCAACAATCAATTAATGGTAGTAACATATTTCGCCCTTCAGCAGCTTTGGAACATCAGTTTTCTGCCCAACTAATAAATTTCCAATTTAGTATTTCAAGTCAAAAATTGGGCCATCACATCACATCCCTACGATTGGAGTAACAACGAACAGAATTTAACTGCACAATGCATATGATCATAAATTTTCAGAAACTAGTATGCCATATTGCTCCATTTCCCTCTCCACATCGCTGGTGGACCTCTTCCATCCTTTCCACTGATTTACAAATTCCACTACAGCTCCAATCGAACGATGCAGCACAAATGTTCCCAGCTTGGGCCTTCCACTCGCAATCTTTCAATTAAGAGGCCAAATAATCAAATGAGTAGAATTCTGTGTTGGAATTTTCATGCCATAATATATATATATATCTAAGGACTACTTGGCTACACTAAATTATTAACAACTTGTTTGAGCTATAGACTAGCAATGTCAACAATCATCAACTCTCGTACCAGAAACCAGTACATCACATAGAGTATTCGAGTAAATCTTACCTGGGGGTGTTCCACAGCACAAACTCCGTTCATCAATATGTTCAACATCAAGCCCAATAAACCAAGAACCAAGAGAAACATCTTCATTTGCATACCTATGTAGAATGTGTCTGACCACAAATTCTTTATGAATAAACAGTACATGTCACAAGTAAAGCACATGGATATGCAATAAACAGAAACCTTGAGAAAAAATTTATCAAGCGAGAGGTGTACCCATTGATCGATATGTAGGTAGCCAAATCCTTGGAGATCGCATATATTTGTCCAGTTGCATGCCTAAAATACTTATTTCCCTCCTCACCAAATTTCCAGTATTCGGGTTCATGGTACTTCACTCCTCTGCACAAAAAGTATGTCATACTTGAAAATTTTGAACCTTGAAGTACAACTGTAGAAGCTCATGATGGATCTAGAATCTTACTTCTGTGAGAGAACGGGTCCAGATTTCATGCAACCCACGTACACACAAGGTTTAGATCGATGACGGTCTAACAATGAACCTACAACACCTGTGACAAAATATGGAATTAGTACAAATTCATCCCTCTCCTACTTAGTGTTGGGAGGATGCATTATTAATTGACTAGCTTAATGCTTAATATAGACCTACAATAATTCTCCTCTTTTATCTGTGCAAGGGACTAGCACTGTGAGCAACCTACACAGGCAATACTAATTTAGCTGCAAATAAGTTCTAGTCATATTTGTATGTCTACTTAGGTCCAATATTTGCTAGGACTCAAATCTTTAATAGAGAATTAAATGCAAGTAGAAATGTAGAGAACCTAAATTTATAAATATTGGATCGAGCATGCTTAAATGGAGCAACATGGATAATGAAACATCTTATAGGCAGTATGAATTAGCTCAATCTTGTGTAATTCTTGTTGTACTCTCCTAATTAGTGTGGACTCACTATTGCTCAGCATTTAGATAAAAGGAATTTGAATAAGCTTGTACTAACCCAGATTGACATGCACATCATCGTCAACTTTAATAAAGAAGTCAGCATCCCATTTTGTTGCTGCAGTTGAAAAGTATATTTGAGTCTTAGAGGACAGCTCATGATATCCCTCCACATGATTCTGCAAGGCAAGATGTCTTTATCATGTAGTAAAATGCTCAGTCAACAAAATCCAACTAAATAGTTATGGCACACTATTGTTCTCTCTTCTATCTTGATTAAACTTAAAACCGTAATGGCATATTGTAGATGATAGACTTGAAAGTAGTAAGACATATTCCAATGTGAAGATCATGCATACAGATGGGCAAAGGACACAGGAGGACAGAAGATAAAGAAAAAAAGGTGTACTGTTTTTCTTCTTTTTTTTTTTATCAGTGAGAAGAGTGTTTTATGATAAACATTAACTGCATGCTAGATCAATGGACATCTCTTTTTACAGGCATATATATAGAGACACTCATACATGTTAAGCATATTCATTAATAAATGCATAAACTATTAAAAGAATGTATAAAGTGTAGATGTCAATGCGATACATTTTTTTTTTCAGGAAGGTGAAAGATTGTCAGTTTCATATTTATACAATTGAAAGGTTCACTCTTAACTTCTTTTGGAAAGGGGCAGTAAAATGTAACTCAAGTTATCTTGCTAATAGACAAACACGAAAGCATGAAATGGAATAAGATAAAGAGTACATGGCGTGCACTAAGAACAACAAACTTACCAGTCGAAAGAAATCATTATGTTGTGCATCCTCAGCATCTATAGCCCGATCCAAGACTCCACCTGGGGTTGCACTGGGCATCATCACAGTCCATTATTAATATGAAAAGAGAACAGTGACTGCATAACAAAAATCCTTTCTAAGAATCATTCAATCTCCAATGTCAATTTACCTGTGCCCTATTACAAACCGTATGATAATGCCCTTCTCGTTTTCCAACTTTCTTAGATCCTCCCCTATACGGTTAATCAAAGCAATGTTAACCAACAATATTTCTTGGTTTAAGAAAATTTCCATACACGTTTGGTAATCAAACCTTGAGGTATCCAAGTTTCCCTAATTGAATCCCTGCGTTTTCTGCTGCTGAAAGCAGTAATGATTCCCATTACATAGAAAACCTTAGGGCGGTTATTCAAAGGCTCAATTACTGGTTTCCTACAAAACAGCAGCTATTTCTTCATTTTGTGCTTTAGCAGCTCTAGCAGCAGCGAGCTTCATTTCCAGAGAAGATATGGTTTTGTCCAATTCCCTAAAAGTTTTATGAACACAATGATATTGGATTATTACATAGAATCAAAGATGAGATTCAAAACTTAATTCTCCTTTTAATGAATATAATCACTAGCTTGGAACCTGTATATTGAAGGGAGGGCACAGAAAGTTACATGATTACATCGTGTGTTTTAGAAACATTGAAGAGAATATCTTCTGCTACCAGAGAAGTATCCTGTATCAACATCAACCACCCCAGGAATCAGTTTATCTACTTATTTTGTGTAATTATGAGGCCAAAAACGTCACATTCCAGCTGACTTGCCTTTTTCTCGCACTCAAGAACAGGATGAAGTTCCTGTGACATATGTTCCACTGATATAGCATCGTTCACTGTTCTAACAGAACCAGGCACTGTCAATAACCTAAGAAAAAGTAACTCAACGTGTTGTCAAAGGCATACTAGATGTTGCAAGAAACTAACATAGAATTTTAACAATACACATGGAATACGACTATGTAGCAATACTCTTAATGCCAAAACTATGTAAGATGTTGATTCAATGGCGTCTGCAGCTAATTACCAATACTGACATTCAATTCACGCATACTACATAAAATCTGTAGAGGTCGGAGCCCCATAATTTACCTATAAATTTGCCCCAGCTTTATTGTCTATATTATACTAGTAAAAAGACATGAACATGTCGCTTGTCACACTCACAGTAGTAAAATAGTACCTGTTGACAACAAAAACACCTAAGCAGAAGCTCGCAATGCAGAGCAGAGAGACCCATCTAGCGCCCTTGTAAGGTGGTGACCTTCCTATCTTCAAACCCATTTTCCTTTTCCTTTCCAATCCACTAAACAAGTAAACTAAACTTGTTTTTTTTTTTTCAAATAGAAATGAGAGTCAGAAGCACAAGCGCTATCATTACCATACCATGCTAAAATTGGGAAAGCCATAGATTTTCAAACAACACAGTGGAGACTAAGTTTGCAAATACAGGAGACTTCATGCCCTCTGCTTAATACCACCACAATTTCAAATTTTAAACAACAAACATAAAAAATAAAAAATAAAGTTTTCATCTTTTCTTTTTGTACTTTCTTTAATTAATTATCACAACCATCTCATCTAAAAAAAAATTAAACTATTAAAAAAAAATATTTTTATTATTTAATTATATTTTCAATATCATCTATTTTTAAATAAATATTACTAGAAAGTAGTACTCCTAGTATTTATGAATAAAATAATTATCCACTCAAACATATCAATGCCCTAAAATCAAATTTGAACAAAGATTCTAGAAATGAGTCAGTGCCCCTTTAGCTTAACTTATTTTTAGGTGTTTTTTACTTTTAAGCATTTTTAGTTGACCATGCAGCAACTTCTAAAATGGAAAGCACACGAGTGGAATTATCGAGTATTAGGGGTCGTTTGGTGTGAGGGATAATACCAAATAATCCCGGGATTAAATTATAGTACCGCTTATTTTGTTGTTTGGTTGGCAAGTTCGGGATAACTTATCCCGGGATTAATAATTAGTACCGGGATAAGTTATCCCTCTCTTTGGGTGGTATAGTAATCCCGGGATAACTTATTCCGGGATAAAATAGGTAAATGACAAAAATGTCTCTTTCAACCCTTTTGTTATATCACTTTTTACATTAATGAAGGGCATTTTTGTAAACAAATAAATTGTTCTTAAAATTTATTATTTTGAATACAACAAACCAAACACTCAATAAAAAATAATCCCAACACAACTTATCCCATCATAACTCATTTTCAAACCAAACGACCCCTTACTGTCTAATAAAGAAGAAGAAGAAGCATCATCAATTTCTTCATCTTCAGCCTGAGTTTTTGTCTTTACACAACAACTTATATATATGTCTATCAATTTCTTCATCTTCAGCTTTAGTTTTTATCTTTACACAACGACTTATATATATGTCATGTCACAATAACCTGCTCTTTTCTTTTTTAGTCCAATTATTTTTATATTATATTTATATATGAGCTTCATATATTCTTCTATTGCTAAAAGTAAAACAAATTACTTGGAATGGGAAGAATAATTGAATATGAAAGTATTTTAAATTAAGTATATCGGTGGAACAACTCAAATAAAATAGAAAATTCAGTGATTCAATGAAAGCCCAACAAATCGAACATTGAATCACACGAAAATAAAATATTATTCAACAAACTAGATATCCTATTCTTTCTTGTAATGTTTTTGTTTGAGAGGATCAAAGAGATGAATCTCTCTATTGAAGAAGAGAAATTGTCGTTAACTACCAATTACCTGAGCCATTGTACGCTCTCTCCACTTATAAAAAGTAGCAATAGTTTTGAGTTACAACTTCTTGTAAATTTATCTCATTTAAACAAGACTAGATTAATTACGTGTGAAATAACCGTTCAATCAATTTTAGCATCAGTCAAAAATATTTGAACTTCTGCATTTGCAAAACATATTAAATATCAGACGAAGAGGGGTGATGTTTGACTTTCACAAGGCCTTCAGAGGTGACTGTCCAACCTTTCGTCCAAATCGAGTAAACTCGATTTTTTTTAGGAAAAATTACACAAGAAGGCAAACATGTGATGAATTTATGATTAACTACTATAGTTCAAAATAATTACAGTTCTCTAGGTAGGGTTTTACATCAATTTTTTCTCTCCTCTCTCCTGTCAGTGCCCCCTCCTCTCTCTATCTCGCTCGCCTATTTCCTCATAATATATAGCTAAATACAATAGTTTTTTATACAATTGTATTCGTGATATAGCATGTATTCAACTCTCTCTCCAAGATATCGCTCGCCTCTCTCCCCCCCTCTCAAAGTCTCGTTTGCCTCTCTCTTCTTCCAAACATATATCTATAATTTGCAATTTAGCGAACTATAGGTATGGATCTCTATAATTAAGTATAAACTATAGTCATTTTTGAAAGTTTCCAAAAAAAAATAGGAAAAATTACATAAATACACAACTCAAGATATTATAATCTCTAAAATTTCTTACCATTTAAAAAAATTACAAAAATCCCCTCTCAGATACATATCTATCCCATCTAGGATACATCCCCCCCCCCCTCTGGATACATCATAATCTCTAAAATTTCTTACCATTTAAAAAAATTTCCTCTCGGATACATGTTTATCCCCTCTAGGATACATCCCCCCGGATACATCTCTCTTATTAAGTAATATATCATTTGCAATGTATCGTACAACCCAGAAATGTATCCGAGAGTAATGAAAAATCTGAGATTTTTGTAATTGGAGAAACTTCTGAAATAGGATGTAATTAACCAAATATATGAGATTTTTGTAAAATGCCAAAAACAATTACCTAAATACACAATTTATTTTACCATATTCTCTAATAAATTCTACCATTTGAAAAAATCACAAAAATTCCTACTATCTCCTATTCTTGGATATATCACTTTACGCGATGTATCGGTTGGATACATCACTTCATATGATGTATCGATCGGATATATCACTTCACTTGTGTTAAGTGACAACCAAAAACATATGTTTGTGCCCTTGGTTCTGAATTAAGCCCTTTCTTGGGCCTTGTATGTTGTTGTAGTGCAAAAGTATCATGGGCCCCTGTATAAGACCCAGCCCAGAGGCTCAAATAGGAATCTGGCTAGAGATAGGAGACGGTGCCCAGTGTTATCCACTTCTTTCTCGTTCCGATTTCTTCTTCTTGTATCAGAAAAAAGAAAGAAAAGAAAAGAAAAATGGCGTCTTTATCGAGTTGTAATCATCCAGGGAAACTCTGTTCGTCGTTTTCACCTTCATCCCTTAAGTTGTCTTGGGTCCAACGGGTGTCGGTTCAGTTCATTCACACCCACAGCCACACTTGTTCCCTTCCTTGTGCTCCAAGGGCTCTCACTGTCATTTCCATGGCCCCCCCTAAGCCTGGTGGTGGTAAAGCCAAGAAAGGTATTATTTTCACTTTGGTTGTTTAGTTTGGGGTTTCAATCTTTTTACTGATGGGTTGCATTTTGTTACAGTCACTGGTATTATAAAGTTAGCTCTCGAGGCAGGGAAGGCAACTCCTGCTCCACCCGTGGGTCCGGCCTTGGGTTCCAAAGGTGTTAACATCATGGCATTCTGTAAGGATTACAATGCCAGAACTGCTGACAAAGCTGGTTATGTTATTCCTGTCGAAATCACCGTCTATGATGTCAGTTCTTCATTTTTATTGTCAATTAATTAAAACATGATTAAAGTCTTACTAGTATCTCATTTTGCCTCTTCCTTCTCTTCCAGGATAGAAGCTTCACTTTTATCTTGAAGACCCCACCTGCTTCTGTTTTGCTGCTCAAGGCTGCAGGTATTTAGAATTTTCACCTTTAACTGCTAAAAATGTGAAGGTTTAGTTTAGAGGCAAGTCAGGAAAACTAAATGATTCATTTAGAGTTAGTGGAAGAGATACCATTTAGCTTGAACATCAACGACACAAGAATGTATTTGATTTACTGATTGATGTACAATGCTCAAGGTCACAGAGTTTGGAGTTGGCTACCTTGGTGCTGAATCAATGTGCAATATCAAGCTAGTTTTGGATGAGGACATCATATCCTGGCCTATTACTACCACACCCTTGCTTGTTGATCCAACATCAGTTACCATAGCTGTATGATACATATGACCCATGGGTCTCTTACAAGGGCAACTAGCCGACCTGTCTGCCAGAATTCCATAAATATTTGCTTGCAGTTTGAGATCAAGAAATTCATAACATCCTCTTTAGCTCTATAGACTTATAGAGTACTTATAAAAGAAAGGTCTTTAGTCTATAGACATTAAAATTTATGACAGCAAGGAAGATGAAGGGTTAAGCACCTCCCTATGCACTTCCTAAACAATAGACACCCTTGAAGACAACCACTTGATATACTACCCCATGATCTTGGCTTGAATCAGGAACTAGAACTAGTTTATGGCTGATATTAGTTAAACGCCTCACTGTGCACTTTCTAAACAAAAGACGCCTGTGAAGACTACAACTCGATGCACTATCCAACGATCTTGGCTTGAATTGGGTATTAGAACAGGATACTTTTAGAGTCTTGTTTATGAAGATTTTCCCTCCTTCCATGATATTTTTCGTAGTAGGACGTAGACATGTAAAATTACCGAAAAACTAGACTGAAAACTCCCTTTTTTTTTATTTTCCATGTTGCTCTGCTAGATGGTTGGGCAAAAAGGGAGAAAGAAAAAAAAGAAATATTGAAATCTGAATTAGAAAAACAGTTGACTCTCTTTCTCTCTGGGTGGAGAATGACAGAGACCCGTCATAAATATATATGCTCTGACTGCGGTTTTCTACTCATAGACTATAGTTCTATGCTCATCCAAATTAAGCAGTAGATTTAAACATTTCGGGTTTGGATTGGCAAAATCAGTACTGAAGTAACCCATCCCATTGGGAATCATAAGAATGCATCACACTATTTGGGCATGCTGTCCTTGCTTCACCAAACTATAGAACTAATGAAATGAACTCCTTCGTTATTGTATAAGCACTGTTTTTTGGGTTACAGTTGATTATAACAACATGAAAGGTAATTTTTAAAGTAGATAACAGTGAGTGAAATAAATTTGCTCAAAAAGTAGAATCATTAGCTTGCTCTACTAGATGTTTATGCATACTGCTGTTATCCCCCTTCTTTGGTATATGGGGTCAATGGGGTCAAACCCCCTGTTTTATTCAGGGAAAAATGCCAGCACTGACTTAGTGCTTGATCATCTTGATGAATAAGATCTTTGCTTATCCCATAATAAAAAGTGTAATTTCACAATTTGGAAATCAGGTGTTCGATCAAAATAGTACACCTTGTAGATGTGAATGTGAACTTGTACTGGAGTTTAGCTTTTTATGGTGCAGTTACTCTATCTTTGCTATAGCCTGGATGTTATATGTTGTGGTGCATACAAAAGTTTGGATAGTTTTGGTTAGTTTCCAAAGATGTAAATATGTATGTATGATTAATTATTTTATCACTTTGTAGGAGTGGAAAAGGGCTCGAAGGACCCACAGAGGGAGAAAGTGGGAAAAATAACTATTGATCAATTGAAGGTAATTGCTCAAGAGAAGCTGCCGGATCTTAATTGTTCTACGATTGAATCTGCAATGAGGATTATAGCTGGCACTGCAGCAAATATGGGAATTGACATTGACCCTCCGATTCTTGAACCTAAAAAGAAAGAGCTTGTGTACTAGTTGTGCCTTTTCTATTTCCATGTAATGTATCCCTGTATTAGAAGCAAAAAAATTTGGAAGAGAAATAGATTGACTGCAGAAAGAGGATCTGCCCGTGTACCTTCGAATCTTTGTGTCTCTGTCTTTGGACTCTTCATTCCTTAATTATTTTGAATATATGATGAATGCCTAAGACACACTCTCAAGTGCAAGATGCCAATACAACTTTTCGTCCAAGTGCCATAAATTGAAGAAGAAACATTAGTCTGCTTGAATTGTTTTCAACTACACCATTTATCAAGAGAAGATGGCACAAACATTTACTACTAAGAAAGCCTATACATTTCTTCAAAAGAAAGGACTTATTGATGCACACTTTAGGTTTTTCTTTCTTTTCATTCCTAACTTCAAATGTGTGTTGTTAAAAGTTTCACGTATGCATTGAAATAGACTAATATAACCTTTGATTGTTTAAGTTTCAGTAGAGAGAATGAAATATACAAAGCAGAGTCATTGTTACCCAACCTATGTTTTAGAGTCATTCTTTCTACATTAAGAAGAGGAAGAAAAAAGTAGACTCTACTTAAAAACGTTTGTATGTATAGGTTGGGTCATAGGTTTGGGGGCAGAGAGATCCTAAAAGCCAACATGTCTGGCTGGAAACGTTTGTATAGTGAGTGGGCCTTGGATGTTTGGGTCCATATATAGTTGGTTGGGATCCATCAGGAATGGATAATAAGTAAGATAAGGAGAGCCACCCACAACATTTATATTGTGAAGCTAGCTCCCTGGCAGTGGCAGTAGCAGTAGGAGAAATTAAAATGAGAGCAATTGAAATATACTGGTATGGGGGCTTAGCTGCTTCCACTCTATCACAATCATCGTTGTGTATTTCCAAGGTTCATCAGAGGTGCCTGCGTTTCAACCGAACAAAAATCAAAGCAGTTGCAAGTAGTGAGAGATCGAGAGAAGCAGTAGCACATGAGGAGGAAGAAGCTTGTGTGAAGTTTGCCTTTGTCAGCGTGAGTAGTCTAATTCATCATGAGTTAATATATGAGTAGTCCCATTACCATTAATAAGTACTCGTAATTCGTTCAGTCAGTATTCCTACCAGATGGAACACCAGATGTGCAGCTAAGGAAAGCATGTGGTGGCCAAAAACTTAGAGACATAATGCTCGATGCTAATGTCGAGTTGTATGGACCTTATGTATGTACTAGAGTATTTCTTATCATCTCATCCAGTTACTTATGTATATATATATATAAATATAATTATTACTCCTATATATTTAAGGCAAGACCTTTGCTCAATTGTGGGGGAGGAGGAACTTGTGCCACATGTTTGGTTGAGGTGAGTGTGAACATTTGGTTTACTGCCCTAAATTAAACTTGATTAGCATATCTCACATCGACATCAATTACAGGTGGTTGAAGGAAAGGAGCTACTCAACCCTCGCACAGACAAGGAGAATGAAAATTTAAAACGGGTATATATATACGAGCAAGTCATGAATATATATATATAGTACTGCCTAAATCTTTTCCTATATATTCTAGATGTCATATACTTTATTACTAATATTTTGGTGTGTATGTTGCTTATCCTAAAGGAAAATTTAAATTACTAATATAATTCCATGCTGTTAATTTGTATATATATAATTTTCAGCATCCAAAGAATTGGAGGCTTGCTTGTCAGGCAATAGTTGGTAAACCTAATTCAAGAGGCATGGTACGTATGGATCGAATTTTATATAACGTCTTAATTAATCTCCAACTGTTCGTCTATTGACCAGTAATCAGTTTGTACAGATGACCATTCAGCAACTTCCGGAATGGAAAGCACACGAGTGGAATTATAGAGGATTACCGCCTAATGAAGAAGAAGAAGAAGCAGCAGCAGCATCAATTTCTTCATCTTCAGCCTGAGTTTTTATATTTACACAACACTTAAATATATGTCATGTCACAATAACCTGCTCTTTTCTTTTTGAGTCCAATTATTTTTATATATATTTATATATGAGCTTCATATATTCTTCTATTTGCTAAAAGTAAAACAAAATACTTGGAATGGGAAGAATATTTGAATAGAACTGCCTCAAATTGTGTTGGAATTGAAATAATAGGGCGTCATGCTAAAGATAAAAATTTGATCAATTGACCTATGCTTATATAAAAACAGTTTTTAAAATTAAGTATAATGGTGGAAAAACTCAAATTAGATAGAATATGCAGTGAAAGTCTAACAAATCGAACATTGAATCACACGGAAACAAAATATTATTCAACAAACTAGATATCCTATTCTTTCTTGTAATGTGTTTGTTTGGGAGGATCTAAGAGATGAACCTCTCTATTGAAGAATAGAAATCTGAACCATTGCACGCTCTCTCCACTTATAAAAAGTCGCAATAATTTTGAGTTACAACTTCCTGTAAATTTATCTCATTTAAAGGATCAGTTTAATTACGTGCGATATAATCGTTCAATCAATTTTAGCATCAGTCAAAAATATTTGAACTTTTGCCTTTGCAAGCCATATTAAATATCAGACGAAGACGAATGATGTTTGACCTTCACAAGGCCTTCAGAGGCGACTGTCTAACCTGTTGTCCAAATCGAGTAAACTTGAATTTTTTTAGCAAATATTACACAACAAGGCAAACATGTGATGTATTTATGATTAACCACTATAGTTCAAAATAATTACAGTTCGCAGCTATAAGTAGGATTTTATAGCAACTATAGTCATTTTTGCAAACAAGTAGACATATACTTGTTTTATCTACTTAAAAACGTTTGTATGTATAGGTTGGGTAATAGGTTTTGGGGCAGAGAGATCCAAAAAGTCAACATGTCTGGCTGGAACTGAGAAGAAGAGGAAGTCAACATGTGTACGCGTTATAGATCTGGACAATTAATTAAAATGTAAGATGTGGAGTTTGGTTTATTTATTATTCATTTTAGTTTGTAGGTTAGGTGAATTAGAAAATTCAGGAAAAGGAGGAAAAGGAATCGGACAACAATATTACTAGTTTCCTTGAGGAAAAGGAATCGGACAACAATATTACTAGTTTCCTTGTCGCGTGGAAAGCTGTCTTGTTTCACCTAATACCTAGGGCTCTGTGCTATTATATACACCCACCATTTCTCCTCCATCATCATCATATATATATATATATATATATATGGTTTGTTCATATTCATCTATCTACAAGTTGTTGTCAGTTTGCACGTAAAAATGAGTGATGAACAAAGACACGCCCCTCGTTTGAATGAGAGGATCCTCTCATCATTGTCAAGGAGGTCTGTCGCCGCTCACCCTTGGCACGATCTCGAGATAGGTAGGTACCTTCTCTTTTCATTCATAACACTATTGCCGCAATTGTACATACATATTCTCATCATTCCTTAATTCCCTGTTGCTGTGTAGGACCTGAAGCTCCAAATGTTTTCAATGTTGTAAGTACAATTGTTTTTTGATTAATTACTCAACATCATTTAGTTGATTATGATGGGAGGATTCCTTGGGAACAACAAGTCCTATCAGATTAAACTCAGGCTGCATTGCATTATCCTTACAGGTCATTGAGATATCGAAAGGCAGCAAAGTCAAATACGAGCTTGATAAGAAAACTGGTCTCATTAAGGCATGACCTCAAACTCCTAATTAAGTAATGTGAATCTCTTGTGTGTTCCGATATCTACTCAATCTCCATCTATTTTCAGGTTGATCGCGTCCTCTACTCATCAATGGTGTACCCCCAGAACTATGGCTTCATTCCTCGGACTTTATGTGAAGATAATGACCCCATGGATGTACTAGTGCTCATGCAGGTAATGGGATGCATGATTGCCTTCCCATACAATACAATTAATAGCATTTTATCCGGTTCAATTGAATTGAGAAATTGTTTCATCAACAGGAGCCTGTCCTCCCAGGCTGTTTCCTTCGAGCTAGGGCCATAGGTTTAATGCCTATGATTGATCAGGTTAATTCCCCTATATCGCTGCCTGCAGGTTAAACTTTATTGTTTCCTATCTGATAAAAGGACTAAATTTCTAATTCATCAATCCAGGGAGAGAAGGATGATAAGATAATAGCAGTGTGTGCTGACGATCCAGAATATCGCCACTACACTGATATTAACCAGCTTGCTCCTCACCGTCTGGCAGAAATCCGCCGCTTTTTTGAAGACTGTATCCTTCCTCATCATAATTTAATTGACTTGCTTCATTTCTAGCAAATTCTCTTTAAGTAAAGTTTTCTTAATTTGTCACTAGACAAGAAACTTGAAAACAAGGAGGTTGCTGTTAATGAGTTTCTGCCTCCAAGCACTGCTGTCCATGCCATCCAATACTCAATGTACTTGTTGTGCTGGATTAATTGAGAATGCATACATACACTCGTTGATAATATAGTAATTTGAGCTAATTAATGTTGTCTTTGAAAGATTTTAACATTTGCATTTTTACTTCCGTGCAGGGACCTTTATGCCGAATACATATTACAGACACTGAGAAAGTAATCTACCATTGCAAGTCGTTTAAATGACTTAGCCACCCTGGCAACTTCTATATTATGATGCAGCCAGATTGTTGTGTTTTTCTTTCATACGAATTTTCCTTGTATTTGTTTTGTCACGCAGAGGGGGTGTGAAATTCTATAGCGAAATTAACACAATACATTATCATTCAGTTCAGTACTTGAATCAAACTGCTTCTTGTAGTCTATTGTGTTGAAACTTCAAGTACCAATTGTTGAGATTAGTCTATTAGCATGTTGAATCCTATGGGGTTGTGGTTGATCCTCACCAAAGATGAATCAAGATATATATTCTATTGGTTCAACCTATAAAATTCTTAACAGTTGTATTTTCAAAATAACAAGTTTATACATATACTATTCATTGTAATTTTGATAAATTTTTACATATATTTATGTTCTGCTTTTTTTTTTTTGGTTTCCCACTCGGAATCCTGTAACCTCATTGGAACTCAACTAAATCCGAATTCGCGCCGGAAAGTCCCACATTGGGGGTAAAGCACTCCCTAACAAAGGTGACTCCGTACCCTAGGGGGCTCGAACCCGAGACCTCTTGGTTAAGGATGAAGGAGTATTTATCACTCCACCACAATCCTTGTTAGTCTTTCCAAGTATTATACTAGTACACAATATGGTTAATCCTAATTATTTCCAAACATAAACTACTAAGTACACAATATGTAGATAAAACACTCCCAATAGGTGCGCTCAAGTATAATTAGGGCCCAGATAACACTTTGCTCCAGATGCAGGAAATTATACAGCATGTACCGAGGCCTAAGTTTTTGTTTTATGACATCTGCATGCACTCATGGTTTCCTCAAACCTACTAAAGAACTTATATGCATGAAAGCATGTCAACTCCGTATACCATAGGGCAAAGTGCAATATTGCCCTTGTTAACCTTAATGGTAGTACGCTATAGATAAACAATTTTGCTGTCCATCCACAACAGACAAAAGTATTAATGAAGAACATCGTTTACAAAATACTTGTAGAAAACCTTCTTTAAAACATTGGAAAATAACAAAGGGTATCAAAAGTTAATAATAATTAAAGAGATGCATTCCAGCATTTACCGAGCAAGCAAGCCTTGAGATCTATGCAACTACAGTTTCAGCGTTGACTGAAGAGAGCCTTGCTAATTATACCAGTGGCCTCAATATAACGATCAACACACCTTGAGATGCAACTACCTTCACTTCCACTTAGACTGCTCCCTGGTTTGGTGATACACTTGTCAAAGCATTTGTCCCTCACTGTCTGAGATAATTGAAGAAGGGTTAGTATTTTATCTTCTGCAACGATTTGCAGCCACCCAAAACATGCTGAACTTGCATACATCACAAGTTGCAGCATCTTATTTATACAATGACAGTAACTCAATCTACTTCTCCAGAAGATGTTTCAAGCAGTCCATAACAAATTATGTATGATGCATTCAAATAATCAAGGCACCATTGTTAAGTGATTCCAATCTGAAGTAAACCCATGATTGAAAAATGCAGATCTATCAGTGAAGCAGAAAAGTATCCACATCAAGAACACAAGCAAACCTTTAAATAAAGGTTGCAGGCAAAGTTCCAAGCACTAACTTGAAACAAACTATAATGTCAGTTATTGAAGTGCCATCTACAGTTTAACAGTCTCACCAAATAAATGACAGTTAACAAACCAAATGACTTGATTGTGAAATCGGAATATCAAAGAAACTAGGATGGTAACAAGTCATATGAGATTACAGAGTACAACACGGTAAGAGTATGGTAAATGAATTGACTGGCCAGCTTCAGATTCTCATTAGGAAAAATACTAATCTCTCACGGTGTCACTAATTGCTTGAGAAGCTATTCCTCCCCTGCTGAAATAATGAAAGGAACCTCGAAAGGCTACACATGGCTTAAGTTTCTTGTATTATAAGATTGAACGCCATAATATTTGTATTTACTTTTTATTGGTGTTGTTGAGAAATCTGCTCAGATGAGATATTTTAAAAGATGTCATGGATGACCAAAATTTGAAACTACCAAATGCCAGTTCCATCAATCAATATTGTCAAAATTATATATTAGCTCAAGTACCTAAAGACAAGACAATGCTAATTCATACTTCCTCGGTCCCAAAATATCTATACTACCCGACTTGTGCAATTATTAAGAAAAGAAAATTGAATTGTTACCCACGACACATTATATTTTCCTCATCCAAAAGAGAAGTGGATCTGGGAAGTCAAACCACTGTAGATTTCCCACTCTCCTATCAATTAAATCTACTGTCAGGTGCATACAGTTGGTTAAAAGATAGGATTTATTAATGGAACAATTGATTAATTGAACAACTGTGCTTTTCATCAAACCTGAATAAGGGTAGAACTGAATTCTAAGATGGGTAAGCCATTGCATTTTGTATAATCCTACTATTCCTCAATCCCAACAAGTTGGTCTAAAAAATCTACAATTTCTGCAAATCAATACTGACTAAACCAAGCAAACTAAAAAGAAAAAAAGACATGTCAAGTGTCTACTAACTTAGTGATCAATTAAGTGGGGAGGCCGGGAGGGGGAGAACATGAGATCTTAGGTTCAAATCCTAGAAGAGACAAATTAAGATTCATCTGACTTAACCTTGGTAGACAAAGTCACCAGTTCATGTGTTGGTGAGAGGCACAAGGTACTTGTGAAAGAGTGAGAGATTTAGTGAACTTTTTGGTCTAGAGAACCTCAATTTTACCTTGAAATGAACAAAATGAGCCAAATGAAAACAACAATTTCATTTAGCCGACTCCAAACTAGTTCGACTAGGTATAAACTGATGATAGGGAGTTGCTTGAATGGTAAGCGTCCTTCACTTTCAACCAGAAGGTTTCGAGTTCGAGTCACCAAGGGAGCAAAAAGGGGTGGGAGCTCCTAGGGAGGGCAAAAAAAAAAAAAGAAAGACTAGGTATAAACTATAAAGTAGTAGCAATCCATATTTACAGTTAATTATTAAAGGGAGAAAAGTGCAAATGGACCAAAGGGAAGAATAAGTTAACTATTTTTGGAATACTAGGATTGACAGATTGTAATGCAGATTTCAATCATCCTAAGATATTGGATCATCTTGCACATTCACAAAATTACACAACATTCCTAAATGATAATATGCTCATGAAGGAAACTGGAAATTGTTATTTGAAAAAAAAAATGGAAATATGTATACTTATTCAAAAATATTTTGACATAAGCAGACAATTGGTACATGGAAAGCATACAATCAAACTCTGCATTGACTCTGGTCTTTCCTAGCATACAATTCAGATGGTTTACGAAGCACTGTCCTGAATACTGCAGAAAAAATTTAAAGGTGTTGGATGCATCCTAAAACCAAATGCATAGGACTAATTAAAGCTTATAGCAAGGAAAGACTTAAATACCAAAAGTATCTTATTTTGCTAGTTAAGGTAGTATCTTTTTTTGAAATTATCTAGTTAAGGTAGTAACTTTCGGACATAAGATCAGTAATAACCCAGCAACTAATTGCTCAAAAACAGGTGACAAATTTGTAAAAGCGCGGTATCACAGTTTCAAAAAATAGCGATGAATGTAAAAAACAAATATGCATGACAGAGAAAAGGAGATGAAAATAGATATCAGATCAAACCTCGAGAAATTGCTCAGCGTATGCCTGTTCAAGCTGAGTTTTGACCTGGTCCATTATGTCATTCGTCGAGAATTGGGACGATGCTCCACTTGGCGGCGACGAAAAAGAATCCATATCCCCTTCCACTCTATTCTCTCCTGATGATTCTAAAACCCTAGATTAGCATGTCTGCGGAAGCTAAAACCCTTCTCGCCGCCCACCTCAAATTACACCTTTACCCTCGTAGCTTTTTATGTTTTTTCGAGAATTACTAGTAAAGTTTGTTTTTGTATGATTTAAAATCATTTATAGTACTTAAATAATAATTTTAAATACAAATTTGAACAAAATTCTAATTATGAGGTAATATAATAAGGGTAAATTACATGAATTAGCAAATATTACTAGTGTATTATTTAATATAACAATAAGCTCATATAATTATAAACCATGGTTATAGTTTAATGAAATTTGCTATGAAGAATCTCATGTATTTATATAAACTTTATTTGTATATATTTATACTTTTGTATACGAATTAATAATTTTGTTATTATACTGTACATATTTATACATATTTATGTATATACAAACTTCTGTTTCTAGTGGTTGGTTCTATATATTTTTTATTTTGATTGTACATTTTTTTCTCGATATATTATCACCCACAATACTTTATACAAATCAATCATTAAAGTTCCTTGTAATCATAGATAATTGGTTTCACTAATGTAATTATATGGTTGGACGGGATGTTAGAATGATTAGAGTGAATATTGCGTTTAACAATTAAACGGGTTAGTAGGGTTAGTACCAATGTACTTTTGATCGAGTTGAATATATCTATATGGCATAATTAAAATCTTCCAGCAAAATGATATGCAAACAATTTTATGTTAGTAACGTGAAGGTCTATGTTAAATTTTTTTAATTGTTTGCGGCAGTACTGTTACTTTTCTTAGTTTTGCATACATGTTCTTTTCTTTGTAAAATTTGGTTGTTCAGACTATTGATGGCTAATTAGTTTTAGGCCTTGATCAAAGAGCATTGTTTCAGTGATGACAAATATGTAGAAAAATAATTATATTTTTATGAATGGTGGGGGTTGCAACCCTCATTATTTTTTAATTATTAAATCTATATACTAGAGGTTGTGGTCGCTGAAATTCAGAAGTAGTTTCCTAAGAATCAATTTGTGATGGTTTAAACGATTGAAAATTAATCCCCACTAATTGATTACAGGGGTCAGACAAAAACTTAAATTAATTGTGACAGATTTTACGGTGGGAGTTGCTGAAACCTCTGTAACAAGCACATTGCGAGGGTTCTTAACCCCATAGTATGTAAAATTAACCCTCACTATTTAGACTTTTTTTTAATGACATTATACATAAAAAGTGTAAGCGAGAGAGTAGAGAGGCGAGTAAAATTTGGAAGCGAGAGGAAAGATATTAGAGAGTGAAATACTGTTTACAAAATATATATATAATTTTAAAGTAACTATAATATTTTTTATAAAATAATAAATAATAAATATATGAATGGACGTATGAACAATTGGTATTGCATCCTCGTGGTAGCTTTTTACTTGAATTCTTGTTGACTCAACTGTTTAAATGCCTTACAAGCATAAACAAACACTTCTTTTTATAATGTATACATTTTAAATTAATATATATTAACTTGTCCTTCAAAAGTAATTATCACCTAAAACACAAAGGAGAATATTAGATAATTAGTCAAAATTCCTAACATAATTATTAAAAACATCTACACTTTAAAATAATTATTAAAAATGTCAATATGTCAATATTTTAGCAAATAAAGTAGGACAAATTACTTAACTACACTCCTTTACTTACCTTAATATCCATTTATCCCTACTTATTTCAAAAATTTCAAAAATCTCTTGTTTACCTATGTATCCCGCATGTATCCCGTGCACAATACTATGTATCCCGCTATGTGGAATGTATCAAACTCTATGTATCCCGTGCACAACACTATGTATCCCGCTATGTGGAATGTATCAAACCTAATGTATCCCGTGCACAACGCTATGTATCCCGCAAACATCATTTTTAAGGAATTTTTGGTAAATAGAAAACTAGATGGGATATGATTTTATTTAGTACTTATAATATGTGATTCCTATAATTTATACAATAAAGTATATCTTAGATTAGTTCCTAATTTATCCCACATTAAGCCCATGTTTCAACCATCACGTTCTCTCTCATATTTTTTCATAAATATATTTTTCTCTCTCATCTAATTCGCTCTTTCAATTTTTCTTCTACTTTTCATCTCCCGCTTCTCTCTCTTCTCTTTAGAAATTGATAAAAATATTCGAAAAGATGTTCACAACAATCCCATTGATTCAGGTACGTACTTTTTGCGATTCTAAGACTTTTTTTTTTATCGATTTTGTATTTGTTTAAATATTTTAAAGTATTTGTTTGTTTAAATGCTTAGTAAATTATTCAATTTCGATTAGGATTTTGGATGAGGAAAACCTCAAAGATTCCTCTCTAATGGCTGGCTCAAAAAAGGATTAAAATTGTGTTTGTATTCAATCCAAAAGGCATGCATATTAATTTTGTGTAGTTGAATTTCTCTTAGAATATTGCTATTGTCTGAATTTGTATTCATTATAATTTACATGGATATTGTGGAATTGTTAGTATGGATATTGTATTTCTTAATTTTTAGTTTGTATTTGGGACATGTTGTTAGTATTGATATTGTATCCATATAGGTGTATTCAGTCTACCTATGTATCCTTTTCGGAGTGTTTTTCTATTCTTTGGTATTTGTTAATCAGGATGTTGTTTTGGGTAATAGAGTAATTGTATCGATTTTTCTAGTTTTGAACATTTGTAAGTCTTTATGTGATTGTATTCATTCTAATAAGTATGCATAGTCAAAAATTCAAAATATTGATCTTGTCTAATTTTGTATTCATGCTACTTTGTATGTTTTCTGTATTCATTTTATCCATGTAGCAATTTTAGAATGTTTTTGTATTCTTCGGTTATTAACTATATTCCTTTTAGTTTCTTCTCTAAAGTTGAATTCATTCCTTATTCATAACAGTGTATCTTGTATTAATTTTAGTGTATCCTTTAGTTAAATTTTAGTCATTTTAATATGTATGTGTGGTCTATTATATTCATTATGCTTTACTTCTGGTTCTATGTATGTATATTTGGTGTGTTTGTATTTATTATGGTATACTTTTTGTATTTGTGTATTTTTAATGAAATTTATAGTCATTAAGACAAATATATATGTATTGATTTCTTTGAACATATACAGGGAAATGATTTTTATGTGAAAAATTCACCTACTAAGCTCCACAATTCAGCGTAACTTTAGCAATGACATTAAACCCCACCTCACCAAAAGAATGATGTCTGAGCCATAAGTGATAGTGAGGCACATGTGAGGACTAATAGGTCTCACATAGTGTCACGCTCCGAGAGCACCCCCTAGACGTGAGACGGCGTACTTGACCCCAAAGGGGTCTCATACAAGCCCTTAGCATAATCATAACATATGTTGACAGAAAATACAGAGGAATTTAAAACTTTTAAAACAATAATTATAAATCTTTATAAAAGAGTGCGGAAGCTTTCTAGACTATGTCTCAAACCATCTATTACAACCTTGAAATATAATCTTTGGGACGCAGCCCATACAAAGTCTTAAAACATAAAATAAAATGGCATGACAAAGGAATAGGTTCGTCCTCGAAACTATGAGGACTCACCAAGTCTTCAATCTTCCTTATCCTCCTAGAAACCTATATCTCCAAGCAACTCTAGCCTCCAATTCCTACATTTGATTAGAATGTAGGCAATATGCGTTAGTACAAAACGTACTAAGTATGGAAGCTAACACAACATCATAAGAGCATCTCAAAATAGTTAGTCAACATAAGACATAATCATAAGAGATAAAAATCATAATCATAGATATAAACACGATCATCATAGTCATAGCATAATCTCCAAATAAGCCTCATATAAACATAAGTCAACAGAAACATGGTAAATGAGCATAGGATATACATCATAATCATAATAAGCCAATTCCTCATCATAAGTATCATACAATATATTAACTCTTAGTCTTCTATATCATGATAGCACTATTCTCAAGTAACCTCAAAAGCATACAAGTGCAAGACAAGAATAGCATCCCATAATACTATCCAAGCCATGTATCCCTTATTGGTCATCTTAATCATAGTCTACATGCATAGTCTAAGCCTTTAGGTTTCACTAACATAAGGACATCATACTTTTAGGCAACATCAAAGCACACTTGTGCAATGCATGGAAGACATCTCATAATACCCGTCACCTTAAGCATAACTTTGAAGTCATCCTAGTCATATTTATCCTACATTGGTTTCACTAATCACTTATCTTCTCATAACTAAGGGAATCTCTCACCTTTAGTCAACTATAGTAAGGAAGACAACTATGACACAATCCTATCTTAACTTACTCTATTTAGTAACCCTAAGTCATACTTGTGCAATGTAATCATAGCATCCCATAATACTAATCTTGCTAAGTATTACTTTTAGGTCCTTTTACTAACCCTTCTTGGTTTGGAACCTAGTTTCACTGTTCATCTTCAGAACACCATGAGGTACTTACTAAGTATGTCTATGCCCATAACACTTTGAACTCTATGAGATACTCTCTAAAGTATGTCTAAGTTCCTTCTTCACATGGCCCCTATGAGATGCTATCTTTAGCATGTCTAAGTCCATCTATACTTTAGAACACTATGAGTTACTTCATTAAGTAAGTCTAAGTTCATTATGCTTTGAACACTATGAGATGCTTCTCAAGCATGTCTTAGTTCATGGATATGTAGATTGATATTAGGAACCTTGATTCAACTACTTGAAGGATCCCACCTCATAGATCTAACTATGGGAAAACCCACACTCTACTACGTAAGAGTTCCCCCTTGAACTTGGATAGTCTTCACATCAACTAGGTGTGGTTCTCCTTTCTACTTGGATCCCGAACCCTTTCTTGTGTGACACTCCATCTCATTGTCAATATCCACTTGGAGCCAAGCATACACCCCAAGGTTTACTTGTTAAGCCTTGCTTAACACTCGTATCTCATGGAAGAATGTCCTTGACAATCAATCCATGCTCAAGTGATCCTATCACTTTATACATTCAAGCTTTCATAAAGTAGGTTAGGTGAGTATAGGCCTTTCACTATAATCCAACCTATTAGACTTCTATTCTCTTTTAGACTTTACTCTTAAAGCCTTAACATCAATAGTTAATCACATTAGCTTCACCCTAAAACCCAAGTTATTAGGATCACAACCATACTCTCAAAGTTTCTTTCTTAATCTCTTTTTTATACCTAGATTTCAAGGTAATTTGATCACATCTTTTATTACTAGGTGATTCTAGCCTTAATTGATCATAAAGGTTAAATTCTAGCTTTACAAGTCAAGATCAATCATATACAATAGAGTCTAGTTCAATTCATGATTATATGATCCTAACTTTGATCAATTACAACACACAACATTGAGTTAGGAAGATCATATATGAACCTTCAACTTTGCCTCTAATGGTATAAACCCACAAAGATCACATTCATCAACTTAGATTAGGGTTCATCATAGAAATCACATGAATTCATCATAATATCATCAAACAAATACAATTCAATCATAATTGGATGCTATCCACTAGATTGGAGTCACACCCAAGCCCTACCCATAAATATACTCACAACCCTAGCTAGAATTGGGTATTTGAGTTCACAATGGGGGGAATCTATGGGGGGTCCATGGGTGGAAGAACCCATGGATGAATAAGCTTCACATACCTTAAATAAAAGCCTTAAAGAAAGCTTTCAACAACGGAGGTTGTTCTTGACCAAATCTTCAAGCCCTAGCTTCTTCTTCAATCCTTAGAGAGAGAATTATTTGAGAGGGAGGGATTTGGGGTTTTGATTTGAGTCTCATGTAAAATGACTTAAACTTGGGGGATAAGGACTTAAAATAGTCTAATTAGGTGAATAAAAGACATAAAATGACACCCACTTAAACCTATTCGAATAAGAATTTATCCAAATGTCCCTCACTTGGCAGCCCCGTCCCAAGCACCACGACCACTTGAACGGTCCGTGAAGGGCACCACGGTCCGTGGTGGTGCCCGTGGTCCCTTGACTAGTAGCTCCCCCTGTTTACATCCCTACTCTATTTGAATAGGGTGAAGCGTCGCGGTGACTTAAAAAATAAACAATTGATTCAATTTTGAAAGAATTTAAAGAAAAAAATGAGTTTTAAAGGAGTCGCCACCTAATTTTAGGAAAAAACTAGGAAACCATTAAGTGATCTACGAAACCATTAGATTCTAGGTAAGGGGTTCAAGTTATTTCGAAGGGAAGGTGTTAGGCATCCTTCGAAATCCACAACTGTGGGTCCCGATTGAATTTATTTTTTTCAAATTGAGGAGGAGATAAAAATAGTATATAAGTATAACAAACATGCAATATACACAAGTAATAAAGTAAACAAGTAATATGAGAAACGACCTAACATTTGCCTATCGTCAACAACATACATAATAATAAATATAGTATTCGAACTTTATTCAAATGGCTTCGATAAGAAGCGACTACGGGATACTTGTAAAGACACTTAATAAAAGTGTTAGTGGTAAATAATTACGAATAAAAATAAATGAAATAAATAATAACTTAGAAATAAAAACCCATCTTATTAAAATGGGAGGGCTTGGAAATCGACGGTAATTTCTTCATCGGCCATTTTAACATACAAAATATATAATCTTAAACTAAATTTCTCTCTTTTAACAATGGGGAGACCTCCAAAATCGACGGAGAGATTTTCTCATTGGCCATTTTGAACAAACAAAATATATGAACTAAAACTAATTTTCCGTCTTTTACAATGTAAAGGCCTCCAAAATCGACGGAGATATTTTCTCATTGGTCATTTTAACTTGCAAAATATATAAACTTAAACTAAATTTTCATCTTTTACAATGTGGAGGCCTTCAAAATCGACGGAGAGATTTTTTCATTGGCCAATTTTAACATAAAATACATATATATAAACTTAAACTAAATTTCCGTCTTTAAAAATGGGAAGGCCTCGAAAACCGATGGAGAAATTTTTTCATTGGTCAATTTAACATAAATATAACTATTTTTTTTTAACATAAATTCATATGAAATCGACAAGAAATAATATAAGACAAGTACAACAATTCAAAACTATAACCATATAAAAGTAACAAAACAACCGACAATAACTGAATAATAATAACCACACGTCAATATAACTATCAAACTATAATAACATAACTAAATAATAATAATAAAAATAACAACAAGCACCAACTGTTAACAACATGACAAAACAATAACAATTAAATAATGAAAAATAGAAACAAGCTTAAGGGGGAAAATCACTGGCAGCACAAAACCTTAATGAAGAATATTACCATCACATGTTATTATGAAATGAAGCTACTGAAAAAATAAATACACAAGTAATGAAAATTGAAATAACAACTAAACTGAGCACTAATAGCCAAAATAATGAACAGTTGCACAAAATCAATATATAAACAATAACCAAAACTATTAGTAACGACCCAATAATAAAATGTTAAAACAACACTCCAAAGGAAACATGAATACATCAGCCCCACACATTATAGCTGGAAAGATAATATTAGAACGATTAAAATGTCAAAAGTTAAATCCAAATTAATCCAATTAAATAGTAATAGAAAGATATTATCAATAATAACATTAAACAACCGACAATAAGTCAAATATGTACAAAAAAAAAAAAAGTGCAAAATGAAAAGGGTCACCTGAGTGTGGATTTTTTTAGGCTAGATCTGGTTGTTGTTGTTGTTGGAAATGGCTGAAGCTTTGAGCTTCACCGAAGCATTATGGGTTTCGCCGGAGATGGAGTCACTGGCTGCTGGTTTGGAGCTTGTAGTTCGTCCGATTCGTTGTGCCGCCGAAGCTTGGGACTGCCGGTGACCTACAAAAAGTAGAAATAGGAACGTGATGGGGGAAGAGGAAGGGGATGGTTTGGGTTGTTTGGGTGGAGGAAATGGTGGTTGTTTCAAGCGGTTTGGGGCTGTTTGGTGGCTGGAACTGGTGGGGTTTGAGGTTGTTTTGGTGGTGTTTGGTTACTGTTTTGTGGTCGTTTGCTCGTCGGAAATGGAGTTTGGGAGGTGGTGAGGAAGGATGGTGGCGTCTCAAAAAGGAAAACCCAAGATACCCTTATTCAATCTGAAAATTATATACATTTTTATTTCACCACCCCCTATTTTTAACTTAACCAAAACTTATATAAAAAATAATTGTTAAATAGGCTCAATTTGTGGGCTTGGGATTGTGGCCCAAAATTATCGATCAAATAAAATATTTGTATTTAAATAAATTTTTAGATTGTGCAAAATATCAGAATGAATATTAATAAATGTAACAAATAAAATGAATATTTTAAAAAATATATATATATATAATGAACGTAACTAATGACATAAAATGCAATTTTAAAATTAACTAATAAAAAATCCTAAATTTTGATAAATAAGGATAGTTATCAATAAACTTATTAAAAAATTATAAAAAAAATTGTTTTGAATTATTAAATAAATAAAGTTTAAAAGTTACGAATTTTGAAAATAGTAGGCGAAAATTGGGTGTCAACACCCCCAACTTGCCAAGACCCTAAAACACCCTAAAACACTAAGGCACCTTCACAGGCACTTTGACGGGCCGTGGTCAAGCAAATGGCCCGTGAAGTGCCTCGTGAACTTGGGGCAGTGTCTTGGCCTCTTGGCCTGGCCTCCCAAGTGTCTAAGGCATCTCCAAGGACCCCTTCATGGACCGTGGTCCACACCACTGGTTGTGAAGGTGGTCGTGAACCCTTGGGCAGCCTTGGCCCTTTGGCTTAGGCTTGCCCTTTTGCCTTGGTAGTTCCCCTTCCCATGCACAATCAAACTCTTAAAGGTCATCTAGACTACTAGGTCTAATACATATCTTGATGTTCAACCATAAAACTCCTTATTCTAAGCACACAAGGTCGCATCTACAACTCTATTTCTCATACGTACATCAAACCTTTGAACCCTAGCTTGTGGCTCTAGTTTGGTCTACTAATTTCCAGGGTGTTACACATAGTTAGTGAGAGTAGTGAAACAATTGAAATACAATAATCGGTGCTTATTGTTCAACTTACTAATCTTTTTGAGTATATCAATTTTTGTTTACTATACATTAATTTTTGTAGTAGCTTAGTTTGTTAATTGATCATTTGTGAAATTAATATTAGGGCTAACCCATCGGTGGCCCCCTAAACTTGGCACGATCTTTCACTTAGACACCTTAACTAGGCTTTGTTCATTTTAGACACCTCATGTCACGCCCAACTGTGTCAATTTGACACTTTCTGCTGAGATGGCATAGCAAGTGTGATACACTCACTAGACGCGCGTGAGAGCCTCATTTTACCAAATTTTAATTTTTTTTTCTTCTTCTTCTTCCCCATTTTTTGGTTACCATTTTCCAAGCTTAAACTCTTTCCATGGTGAAATAAATTTGACAATGTCACAAACAAAAAGTGAATTCTAGCGCCCATAAATTTTAAGCTTAAATACTTTCACTTATTTTGTTGCCCATAAATCTCACATCATAATCACAGAAAAAGTCCAAATCAAATAGATAAGCAATATAATTTTTAGTAGAAAGTTTGGGACTCCATATTTATGTACCAAAGAATCAAATTTTGACTTGCATTGACCCAGAAATCCAGCAAAAAAGAAAGAAAAAAAAAAAAACCCCCAAAAAGGTCAAGCAAATGCATTACCACATTCACCAAATCAAGCATTCAAACATCAATTTATTAGAAGAAAGACGTTCTTATCTCTCAACATTCATAAAGTGACAAAAACAAACAAAAAAAAAAGCTTCTTCTTTTGACACATTTGGGTGGGAGAGGGTCGGGGGTGGTGATGGGTGGAGAAGAAAATCTGAGTGAGAGAGAGGGGTTGGGGTTTGAGGTGGAGGTGGATAGTAGAGAAGACAATTTGGGGGTGGTGTGGGTATAATTTTCTTTTTATTAAAAGTGTTTTTTTATAAAAATTATTTAGTTAAAGAAATGTCACATGTCAATGAGTCATTGGTAGTTTTTTTCCTACTCAAGATTCATCATTTAATAATTTTATATATATATATATATGCCACGTGTCTTTATTTAATTCGTCACTTTGACACGTCATCAGCGAGTGTTTTACACACACCTTACAAATTTGGCAGATTGTCGAAAAAGTGTCAAAATGACACAGTTGGGCATGACATGAGGTGTCTAAAATGAACAAAGCCTAGTTAAGGTGTCTAAGTGAAAGATCGTGTCAAGTTTAGGGGGCCACCGATGGGTTAGCCCTTAATATTATGAAGTTTTGATAAAGCAGTAAAAAAGGTCATGAGTTTATTGTTCATTTTGTGAAGATTATGGATCTTGAAGAATTTATTGTTATTTTTCATCAGTTTCATTCATAAATTGTGTATTCATTTGAACTGTATGCATTAGAAAGTTTTAACAAGAACAATAAGCTGATATGTATGCATTAGAAAGTATTTTAAGTGTAACTTGTATTTATTTGTAGATGATAGTCATTTCAAATTTTTTTTATAGTTCTCTCTTCAATTTGTATTCATCAGCGGAATTTGATACAAATTTTATTTTTGCTAATAGTATTTTTGTAGCGATCGTGTGGAATATGACATACTTTTTGTTGTATTTCATTTTATTTCATATTCGTTCTAACTGTATATTTAGAAGTTTTGTATTTTTGTTGTCACATTTTATACATCCTCAAAATTGAATACAACTATAGTAGTCAATAATAGTATCTTGTAGCTGATTGTGTGGAATACAACATTTTTAAAAAAAAAAATTGTATTCATTTTAACTATATGCCATCAAGTTTGTATTTTTGTCCTTGCATTTATACATCCTCGGAATATATAAAGAATAATGAAATTAATACTAAATACTTCTATGATACATATGAATATACTTGTATGATACTCATGTATCTAAGTGTTTAGTTTGTTGGATACATCATATATTGATAACATATACATGAAAAAATACTAGATGCTTCTATGATACATATGATGATATGAATGTACTTCTATGATACTCATATATCTAAGTATTTAGTTTGTTGGATACATCATCTATTGATAATAGATACATTAAATTAATGAATTTATATTTTAAGATTAATAAAATAAAATAAATCAAATTACATGACCAAGATATACATGTTTTATTTTTTTTATTAATGATATTAATGAATTTATTATTTCAAAGAATAATAAAAAAGAAATTAATCAAACGTAGATACACTTTTAGATTGCCACCTTATATTAAGGGATTTGATTAATTTAAATTTTCAGAATTAATTGTCTATGAATTTTAAAAATCCTTAATTACTCCTCTAATTAAGGATTTCAGTTACAACCAATTAATTCAAACAAATAAAATATGTATCTTGATTTTAAAATTCTTTAGATACATGTATCTCACGGGTTCATACTTGTGTATTCTAAGCATGAAATATGGCAGAGGAAGTAATATTTGAAACTATCGGGAATCTTAGTAATTAGGACCTAAACTAGTGGGATTTGTGTAGTTTAATGCTGGTAAGTCAACCACAAAGACTTGCTTCTTGTCAGTGGCGGACGCAGGAATTCTATTAAGGGGGTTCAAAAAAAAATGTTATTGCCTAGAATTGAACTCATGACCCCGACGAGAGGGAGTTGCTCGGATGGTAAGCACCCCTCACTTCCAACCTGAAGGTTGCGAGTTCGAGTCACCAAGGGAGCAAAAAGGGGTGGGAGCTCCTAGGGAGGATTAAAAAAAATTGTTTTAAAAAAAAAAAAAACTCCATGACCCCAAAGCTCACATAGGCGAAATCCTGAACCCCATCTACTGTTGAGCTATTCCTGTGACATATGCTCAGGATGTTCAATTTTAAATATATACACGTACACAAAAAAATTGATCTTCTATATATAGTGTAATTTTTTACCGAGAGAGTTCAGATGAACCCTTGGACACAATGTACATCCTCCCTTGCTTCTTGTCAATGAGTTTTGCTCCTCAAAGTTCAAAGTATAGAGAACAAGTGTATTGTGCCAAAATTTCTGTGTATTTCTATTCCCACATATTTATACAAAGAAGAAATGACCATTTTTATTTGTTCAATTTTAAAAATTATAATATAAGCTATTATTTTATATGTATTATTTATTATTATATATTCATAAACAAATAAATATGGACCGAGTATTTTTGAAGACAGTTGTTGCGATTATATACGAGGCAGGCACCTAGTGGCTAGTAGGATTAAGTAATATAGCACAAGTGGTACTATTACAATATTTCTTTTTAATTATAATAAAACAGGCAATAGTGCATGCACTTGCAAACAGTATCCAAATGGTTAATCAAGTAATTATGTTATTTTTCTCCCCGAATTTGTATCATTGAAGGAGATTTTTTTTATTAATAATAAAATAAATGAAAAATTGTATAAAATAGCAAACTATTAATTCAAATTAAATGTTATAATCACAGTTTGATTTAATTGTAACCCGTAGCAAACAATTGTCATTCGCCTCTCTCCCTAGGTTTCTCGCTCGCCAGTCTCTCCCTCGCTTCTCTCACTTTTATACAAACATAAATGTATAAAAAGCATTTGTGTTTGTATAAAGCGAGAGAAAACTGTATATACAAAGATAAATACATATATTTTCGTTCTATACACTTATAATTATACAAATACAGATATTCCTCTGCCCAGTTCTCATTTGCCTTCCTCTCTTTCTCACTTTATACAAACACATATTATACAATTTACAATATATAATTTGTGTTGTATAAAGCGAGAGAGATAGATTTGATATATAAATGTTTTATTTCGATTCAATTGTATACAAATTCAAATTTTATGCAGATATATAAACACATAAAATTGAATTGAGAGGCTGTCAACGATTTATACAAACGAGAGACTGCCAACGATTTATACAAATGGCCTGCCAACGAAATTATACAAATCTGAAGCTCATGCTAGCTAATAAACATAAAGTTTGTTATGATGCGCAATTATACAAACTATAGTTATAAGATACAAATATGATTTTTATGTTTGCTATATGTGAAAGTTGCTCTAAATCAAAAGGCTTCAATATAAATAAGTACAAACAAAATAACTAGATTTTATCTTTTTCAATCATAATGAGGTAACAAATCTCTATTAATTAACAATTAATACTCTTAACATGTAGGGGTAGCTCTAGAAAGCGAGATTGTTTATACAAAACCCCTCAAATGAATTGTTTTAAGTCTAAAATTTGTAATTAAAAGTTGATTCAATATGGATTCAAAGTTCACCTTAAAATTTGTAAGATAGAATCTCATATACTATATATTTTTATTTTTCAAATCTTATAACTTAGGTGATATAAAATAGAGAATATTATGATTTGAATATGTGAGAGAACAATATTAATGAGAGATAAATACTTAACGTAATACGAAAAACGAGCATTAGATGGGCGGCTCAAGAGTCAAGATCACAAGCCTTGGTTTGGCCACGCTAAAGTATTACTATAATCTTTCCAATTTGTGAGAGCGACGGGCTTTCGATGAGCCTTCTCTTAATTATTAATCTATTGCAACTATAACCCACTTTAATCTGGAGTTCTTTTTATTTGGCCACATTTAATTTATTTGTTTTTAAGCCAAATGATTAAAAATTGATTATTGCCTCAAGTTTTTTTTCTTCCTTTTTAAAAAAGAAAATACAGTGACTATAGAAGCATACGTCAGCAGGCCTTGTGCTCATGACGACAGTGTTTTTCTATGCTAGCTCTATATATTGAGTGGGGTAATAGTTAATCTTATCATATTATATATATAGTTCTGTTTAATCACCAATAAGATAATAAGTGTTTGACTTAAAAGATGTTGCTAATTCAGAATTGAATAACTAATTATAAGCTCGTTAATTCAACTTTTATGTAGGTACGTACATATTTATTGATTAATATTTCTTGAAGAATTAATAAATGAAACATATAAATAAATGTCTGTGATATTAAACAATAGCTATGGCTTACTTGAGTTCCTCTCCCAAGTAGTTTTGGTGTGTTGGAGTAAATTTATAAATATTTATTCTTAAGATAAAATAATAAAAAATAAGTGATTGATTAAAAAGTGAAAAAGCAAATTAAATGAAATGCAAGAAATTAGCATACATGTGATCATGAGTAGTGAAACCATTAAAAAGGTCCATTGCAGCAAATAGATGGATGGATATATCTTTTGTGTGAAAGCAGACCAGGCATGTGAAATCAGAACATGGGATGCTTTTTCTGATTGTTGGCTATTGCAGAAGTAGGCCGGTAATAATTAAATTAAATAATCATGTATATGTATGACCCTAAATTAAATTAAAGTGCCTGGCTAGCGATTAATCGGCGAATTAGGACTGATGGTATATATATACTTAGCACACAAGAACCCTTGCTTAGTTGCTTTTGTGGCTAATAGGTCCTTCTTTAATTCTGTTAAGAAGAACATTTAATTATTTACTTCAAACCTAGCTAGCTGGTTGCAGGGATGGATTGGGCGGGGTAGGTAAACTTCATCAATATATAAGTTAGTAGTAACAAAATCATGAGATTGTAGAGTTCCGTCCTTCCAGGCTGTCAAATTATAGGCACAGCTAGCTAGCTCATGAGAATCATTAATTAATTAATTCATTCATTCCTTTCGATATACTATATAATTAACCACAAACAATGCATGTTTGATATAGACTATAATTTTCACCCAGCTGCGCAGGCCATTTTATTGCATGCTAGTATTTGGTCCATGGCATACGTACGTGGTCCCGTTTCCATGACCACGAGGTAGAAAGATGCAACTTGAATTGGTCACCCTTACCATCTCAAAGTTGTTTTCGCCTTTTAGTTTCCTTCTTCACATCTGTTTGTTCAAATTTCAGACTTAAAACAATTCATTTGTTAATAATACATGCATAATCGTAAGTACAACTACTTAAATTATATCCGTATTCTTAAATTTCCTTATATCATCGGTAATTATTAAGTTTGATCGGTGTACGTACTAGGTCTAGCCAACTTATTTTTTACTATACCACTTATTATGGAATAAAAGGTTTTAAATCTTATCATTTGTTCTCCCTCGAGTTCACTTTATTACAAAAATAAAAATAAAGTCATTCAACTTTATTTTGTATTAATAAAATCACTCAACTAAATTTATTATTAAAAAAATTAACATAGCAATATAAACTGTTTTTATGCTATGTAATATGAACTCCACTTATAAAAAAGATTAAAGAAAACTCATAAAAAAATTCAAGAAAAAACATAATTAGTGAAAATTATATTATGGTATTACCAAATACCATATATTCAAAATTTAAAAATGTATTATAATGAATGTTTTTCTACCCAAAAAAAAGACCCGTAATCCTTACAAATAATTGGTACCACAACTGCAATAATGTTAAATTGCTGCATTCAGTGGGGTAAAAAAAAATTGACGTCTCGTAAAAAGATTGTTACAGTCATTACGTCAGGGATAATATCATAAAATTTATTATTAGAAGTCATTTAAATTGTAAATACATAATAAAATTATAATATTATTTTACTAATTAAGTTTATTCATAAACTTTTTTTTTGAATGCTTTATCTTTAATTTTATTTATTTGTGGAA
This sequence comes from Solanum stenotomum, assembly GCF_019186545.1. NCBI lineage: Eukaryota > Viridiplantae > Streptophyta > Magnoliopsida > Solanales > Solanaceae > Solanum > Solanum stenotomum. The sequence continues at coordinate 57,554,573 of NC_064291.1, forward strand.
TTTATATTTACATGGCATAAAAAATAATTTATTTTGCTATGTCAATTTTTTAAATGATAAATTTAATTGAGTGATTTTATTGATCTAAAGATCCAAGTAAAATAAAATTCAATGACTTTATCAGACAAATTCTCAAAGTTGAGTGACCTTTTAAGTAATTAACTCAAGTATAAACTACAAGTTCAATTTTCTTTTCTAAATTAGAGACAAAATTCTGTTGCGGGAATAATTCATTGATAATTAATAATGTGTTCATTGTATAAGAAATTAGTAAGTATATATAGTAGTACCTTCGAAGTTTGAATAAATATGCTCTTTAGATACGAGTTACGACCAACAACATTACAACATGGGTAAATACTTCTAATATGTCACCTTAATCTAATGGTGCAAACTTGTTTTTTGTTTATTCTTTAATCGAGTTAATTCCTCGTATATACGATCACTCATCTTACTGAAATAATCTAATAAAATCATTTATGTTTTTGTTGTCCCAGTAATAAAGTCACTAAAATCCACATACCTATCTTACAAAGTAATAATTGCTTGAAACCCCGCTCAAAGTGAGTGAAAAGATAGGAAAATAGTCCCTTATATTTAGGCTTTAGTTAAAATAGAGAAAATGAGCAAAACGATACCACATATTTGACATTGCTACTAAAAACTGTTTATTTCTAAAAGTATTTTGGGAAGTGCTAAATGACCAGAAAATTTGGTCAGAAAATTAAAAACACTATAATATTTTTTTTACTTTAAAACAAACTAATCTTTTTTTCATTTTTTAGTTAAAAGGTATTAAAGTTAAAAGGGTAAAAATGTTTTAAAAGGTAAAATAACACAGATAAAATATCATTCTGGCCAAAAAGATTTTTCCTTTTTTAAAATAGCTTTTCTAAAAAGTGCTTTGCAAAAACAAGAGAGGAAAAATGACAAATATACCCCCGAACTATCGTAAATGGTATGCAGATACCCTCCGTCATACTTTTGGGACATTGGTGCCCCTGCCGTCCAAAAACTAGAGCATATATATCCTTTATACTAACCGATATACACGTGTCATAATCTTATCCACCGATCCGACATTTATTAAATATCAGTTCGATAGATAAGATTGTGCCACGTGTCCCTAGCTATTTAGTCTTCCGTTAGAGTGAAGGGCATATATGATCTAGTTATTGGACGGCAAGGGCACCAATGTCCCAAAAGTATGAAAGAGGATATCTGCATACCATTTACGATAGTTCAGGGGTATATTTGTCCTTTTTACCAAAAAAATAATAATTTGTGTTTGACAAATTCATTTGAAAAATACTTTTGATAAACAATTTGTGTTTGACTATCTTTTAAAAAAAAGTGCATTTGAGAGTCAAATTACGAAAAATGGCAAGTATCAATGTGCTTTTGTAGAGAAAAAACTATTTTAAATATCTAATAACATAACTTTAATTAAATTAAAATGTACATATTCAAATTATTAGTCAATATTATACATAGATAAATAAATAAATAAATAAAATATTAATACAAGCAAAATAAATTTAAATATTATTATTATCTATTTCTAATAATACGTAAAATAATATATAAAATATAAATAATAATATATAAACATAGATAAAATAAAAAATAAAATTCTTGAATGAAACTTAACAAAACTTATGAAATATGTTAATTAATTAATAAGAGATATATTGGTGAATATATAAATATGTAAGAGATATTTTAGTCTTCAAAAACAGAATTTTTCTGCTTCTGCTTCTTTTAAGAAGCAAATTTTTTTAACTTCTTCCCAACAAAAAAACTGCTTCTGCTTCTATTTAAAAGCACTTTTGAGGGTTTGTCAAACACTTGATTTTTCTAAAAAAAAAGGCACTTTTGACCTCCCAACATCAATGTCAAACAAGCTCTTAATGTTTGAGTAATGCTTTATTTTGGTCCTTAATGTGTTTTACTTGATTGAAATGATCCTTAATATATAATAAAGATGTTCATTTTGGTCCTTAATACATTTCACTTGATTGAAATATCCTTAATGTATATAAAATGTGTTCATTTTGATCTATTACCCTAAACTTACCAGATTTATCAAAAAAATATACATTAAACTTAACTCTGCACCTTACATGACTAACAAAATTCACCATTGTTGTCTTTTTTGTTAGATCCAAAGAAAAATCCCATGAAATCTAACACCATTTTCTCTATTTTTTCTAACAATATTTATTATTTTCTCTTTCTTAAAATTGAAATGGGTATTGGGTCAGTGAAATAATATTTTAGAAAAAAGAAAAACTAAATTTTATTGGAGAGATTAGAGAAAATGGTATTAGATTTTGTGGAGTTTTTTCTCTGGAGCTAACAAAAAAAATAACAATGGTAAATTTTGTAATTAGACACGTAAGGTCTATAGAAAATTTAACAATATTTTAAAAAAAATATATTTGTTAGGTTTAGGGTAAAGGACCAAAATGAACACCTTTTGTCATTCATTAAGGACCATTTCAATCAAGTGAAATATATTCAAGATCAAAATAAACACTTTTACTATACATTAAGAACCATATCAATCAAGTAAAATACATCAAAAATCAAAATAAAGCATTACCTTTATTTTAAAGACCATTTTGATTATTTTCTCAATTAAAATAGTGTTTTAGTGTTTCATGGTAAAGAATAAAAACTATTTCGATTCAAATCTTAAATTTGAGGGATTATTTTGGACATTTTCTCTCACTGTAAAGGGGCTTTCTAGAATTCTAGTAATAGTTATTTTGTTGGGACAAAAAAAACATAGTAAATAACTTTACTATAATTCAAAGAATTAACTCTCCTTTAATCCAAGCAACTGCTCTCATAATAATGAACCTATAGTCCTACACTATTTTTTCCCGTAATTGGTTTTATTCTTTGAAAATGTTAAGGATAGAATCCTAATGGCTATTCTAAAAATAAAATAAAAATATATAGGAATATACATTCTACTATTATAGAAGTATGAGTTCAACAAATGGTATCAATATGTCTGTTTCTTGGAATTTCTATTCCAATTTAAGGATAGTTTTGACATTTACTCATCTATACAAACTAGCGTGTCTTAACCTCATCAGTTCAATGGCCACCTTACTAATTTGGTACATCATGCATTCTATTTCATTAACTTAAACTTCTTTCCTTTTGTGTCGATCGGTTAGTGTTGGTTTTAATTTTTCTCTTTTACACTGTTTTCTTCCGATATTTTATCATTCTCTATTTTCGGTTTTATGTTTCATATTCAATCGATATATAAACACAAGAGATATCATATTCCTAATCAAAACATCAATTGTGATGGTTTATATTGTTGGGTTCTGAAGGTGATTAGGGTGTCATGCAGAAGCTTACAATTTGCAAATCATATAGTTGATAAATCAGATAACAAATAAAGCGATACTAAAAAATAATATTATTAAATGAAAACTAATATAAAGAAAAAATATTAAAATTGTTGAGAGATTAATCTCCCCATAAACAAAACTCTTAAACGACTACATTGTGGATTATATTGTTTTTGTGCTAGAAGAAACAAACCTATATTTATAGAGTCCTAAAACCGTTCCTACTAGAAAAGGAGTCCTAAAAGGAGAGATAAACCAAATATAAAATAATATTATATTTTCCTTTCAAGAAAAATAAAAACATTTATAGTAATGTTTTGTTTTTTCTTTAAGGAAAAATAAATCTTAAATTATGGTAAGAAAATCAGGGCAAAACCCTCACAAATCTCCCCTTTTGGCTAGATTTTCTTGACAAAGCTTGATCTGTCTTCTTCATATGCTTGATAATTTTGTTCTTCACAAAATCTTCATGTATCACTGCTGCTTACCATGATTTAAAAATTGATATGGGTTAAAAAATTGGAGCCCTGTGTTAAAAGTTATAAGCAGGGTTGCTTGATCTGTCTTCTTCATATGCTTGATAATCTTGTTCTTCACAAAATCTTCATGTATCACTGCTGCTTACCATGATTTAAAAATTGATATGGGTTAAAAAATTGGAGCTCATGTGTTAAAAGTAAGATGCATGAGTTAAAAGTGGAGTTTATGTGTTAAAAGTAAGATGCATGAGTTAAAAGTGAGATGCATGAGTTAAAAGTGGAGCCCGAGCATTAAAGTTTGCAGGGGTTGAAAGTTGGAGCCCATGCTCTAAAATAAGCATGAGTTGAAAATTGATTTTGTTTTAAACCATGGAGCATGATATTGTTGAAAATATATTTGATTTTTTTCTCCACATGTAGTAGCACAAAAATCTTCATTATCATCACGTTGATTACAAATTGATTTGAAACCATCTTGAACCTTTTTTCAATCTTGTTGAACCATTGGATCATTGAACCCTGTGATCGTTGGACCATGTGGTCTGATTCCACTTGTTGGGTTGTGAAGGTGATTAGGGCGTCATGCGGAAGCTTACAATTTGCAAATTATATAGTTGATAAATCAGATAACAAATAAAGCGATACTAAAAAATAATATTATTAAATGAAAACTAATATAAAGAAAAAATATTAAAATTGTTGAGAGATTAAATCTCCCAATAAACAAAACTCTTAAACGACTACATTGTGGATTATATTGTTTTTGTGTTAGAAGAAACAAACCTATATTTATAGAGTCCTAAAACCTTTCTTACTAGAAAAGGAGTCCTAAAAGGAGAGAATAAATCAAATATAAAATAATATTATATTTTTCTTTCAAGAAAAGTAAAAATATTTATGGTAATGTTTTGTTTTTTCTTTAAGGAAAAATAAATCTTAAATTATGGTAAGAAAATCAGGGCAAAACCCTCACATATATTTCTTTTTTATTTACAGAGTAATCATTTTAGCTTAAAATATTGGAGAAATCTGCCACTGGGTTAAGGAACTTTGTCTAGAATGTATTTTTTGATCCATATATATATATTTCAAATTTCTAAATTTGTCTTCGTTGCTTTCGCTGTGTGATTTATTTTATTCAGTGCTGCTAAGTTTAATTTTTTACTGTTTTTGATTCCCATTTTCCTAAAAATGCACCATGGCTAACGGGATTTTCATGGTATCTGTTTTTGTTTGATAATATGATTAAATCATCATAATATTTTTTACTTTTCTTATTTTCTGCCTTCTCTTCCTGCTTAAGTATGGTCCTCTTCTTTAAATATAAAAAAAAAGATGATAAATCACAGTGGTAATTTGTACTCCCTCCGTCCCATTTTATGTGGCAACATTTGACCGGGCATGGAGTTTAAGAAATAAATGAAGACTTTGAAATGTTTACCAAATTGCCCTTTAAAAAGTAGATTTTTTTTTCTCTCTCCTCATAAATGTATTGGAGTATTATTTTAAGATTAAGTGGGACCAACAAGGATAAAAGAGGAATTGTACCTTTATAAACTTACCATATAAGGAAATGTGACATTCTTTTTGAGACTGACCAAAAAAGAAATAGTGCCACATAAAATGGGACAGAGGGAGTAGTACTTTTACAATTATCATCAAGATCTATTATCTCTAGAACACCCAATAGAGGATCATATTCAACCTTCTATTTTTTCATATCCAGCATGACATGTCTCAAAAATCAAGAGAAGTTTGCAAATTACTTTTGATAGTTACTATAGCTACTAACTATATTAATGCAGGTGCACATGAACAACAACAATTTCTTCATGGAATTATTTATTTCTTTTGTATATGTATGTCTCTTGTATTTATTTTTGTTTTGATTTAACTGTTAGGTTTTACTTACTTTTCGTTCATGTTCATCCGTCATCAATACACAAAATGTTTAATCATAGTATATACACAAAATGTCTAATGGTAGTATATATAGATGAATTTAAGGCTATCTTACATGTATTGGACTCCTTGTAACTTGTAAGAAGATTAAACTTTTATTTTGGTTCATGAATTGTAGAGACCTTATAATGTAACATCTTATTTTGATCACAATGTGTGATGAAATGCCTGGACGGTGAATTCTTATACTCACATGGTCGGTGTAAGCATTAGTTTTCTTTTATATTCACTTTTTCATTCTATACGTAATGTGATTATTTGATTATTATATATTGTGTCTACATAGTGCATGTATTGTAAATATTATGAAGTGGTTATCATCACTTGTAGAAGTTTCAACTATATTTTTTTCTGTCATTTTAATATCTAAAGAGAGGTAATGAAAAAAATACACAATGCTTAACTTTTATAATGTTAGGTCTGTGCTAGCACGGGCGAGCATCGTCTAGTTTATGTAGGAACGTGACAAATGAATAGATAATAAAAATTTTAAATTTTGTATATGATCGATGAAATTTTATTTTACATCCCTGAAGATTTGGCCAAAGCATATTTGGCACATGCATATTTGGACCACCTATATATAGCAAGCGCAATATATATAAATAATCAAATTTGCCATTTACCATGCTTTAGGATTTACACCTACTAATTCTTGTTCTTAATGAAAAATAGATATGTATGGAGTATTCAACAAAATTGTACTTTGAAGGACTCATAGTATATAATTTTAAACCAGTGTACATTATATAAGAAAGATTTTCTAATATACACTTTTACCTATTCACATATATTATAGGTATAGGTATGTGAAAAAGAAAAAAGAAAAAAAAGAGAGAAGAGAAGATATTATATTGGGGATTTCCACATGGTCCATGAGGATGGCATCATTGGCCTCCGATCCAAGGCGTAGGTGGTCCTCTCCCTCTCTATGATAGACTGTCTGCTTCAAGCAACCAGCCAATCCTGAGAAAGGGATGCGTCTCTCTCTTTTTCCCTTACACATGCATTAGCATTACTACTCATACTATATATATTCGAACAAAACATTATTATTATTATTATTATTATTATTTCATGCCTATGCTAATAAATAGTAAAGGAGACCTACCTGGTCCCCGATCTATCTAATTCAATATATATTGAAGAGCTACCTACATCACCAGTTCATTATACTCTAATTTATTCATTATTTACCACCTACATGTATATATTTACTACTAACTAATGACTTTCATTTTATAATTATAATGTTCAAATAGCACTTATGATATATATAATTATATATAGAGCTCAGAGAGTAAAGGAATCTTATGAAAGTAGTAGGTATGTAGCTAGTCCCTTAGCAGCCTATCAAGGCCCAGCATCGACTTAATTAATCAGTACGGATTCATTTATGTGTAGTGACAGCAAGTCAATAATCCAAATCCTGTTTAATGAATATACTAGCCTATACGAAAATGCTAGTTGACGTCTACGTCCTTGTGTCTTATTAACAAACCATTTGCAAATATTTTTATTAGTTATACTATTACTATACTAGCTAACTATCACAAATAATTAATACTACCCTGTTCATAATACACCACACTGCAACTATCTCCCAAATTTTAATGCCTACGCCGCCCTCCCCAAAATCACAAAATTAAAGTGAATGAAAACAAACAAGACGAGGCTAGTGGCTTTAATTAGGATTATATTAGAAACTCGTGCTTTAAGGAACAGCTGGCCTTGCCGTGGGCCTAAATGCAAAAACAAAAGATCTATTTCCACTTTTATCCTTATGTTATGCTACTCTAATATAGTAGTAATTTTCTCTTATCGGGCATAAGTTTATTTTGCATCATAAAAAATACTCCATAATCATAATTTATGTCCTAGTACAAAAATGCTTATTATTGAAAAGTGAGGTGTTTGATAAGTTCTTAAGAGAAAAAAAAAAAAATTTTTAGCAAGTAACAAAATTATTTTTTAGGAGCTAAAATAGTTTTATCTTCAAAAATACACTTAGAAGCACTTTTCAAAAACTATCTACTTTGGAATTTACAATTAGTATATTAGTTCACGAGTGTGGATATATATAAAATATATACGAACCGCAAAAAAATTCTTCTTCGATCAATCACAGTGAAATTACATGCAAACACCGACCAATTTTTGCAATTTTATGCATCAAAACCAACTACTCACAACCCATAGCTTATCCAACCTCTATTTTGATACAAACTCATGAAAACTTAAGGATTTTGATGCCCATTCATATTTGGACATTCTTAAATGCGAATATCCTTAAATTTTTTGCCCTAAATTCAAATTTTAGTGTTTTAAGCTACCATAACGATGATCTAACATCTTAGACTCACAAATAGCAAGTAAAGTTAGTATGTGCTTATCTCGATCAAATAGTTTGAATCAATTTTGAGAGAGTTGTGAGGGAGACAAAAATACTATCAAGAAGTGAGGGAGATGACAGGGGGAAATAGTGAAAAATGGATAGAAGGTCTCGAAGCCTTCTGGGTTAAAGTTGAATTTACTGATCGTAATTTCTATTTCTATTAAAAATAAAATAAAAAGATATTGTGCTATTTGGGGTTTGAATCTAAAACTCCTTCTTTCAAATGGACACCTATTACCTATGTTGCTCGGACTCTTCAAAAATGCCAACGGGTGCGTGTCGGATTCGCCAAAAGTAGTGTATTTTTGGAGAATCCGAGACGGGTGCGGCATCAAAAGTGGAGAGTCCGCGCAACTAAGCCTATTACTACTCCACCAAAGACATAAGTTTTATCAAGAGTATCCAACTTTATATATATCATTTAAATGTAGAATTTGACATATATATACAACATAATTTTTCAATGTAGGGTGTCCAGTTGGGATAGCTACAACTATGCCCCTGTACAATCATACTTTGGACCACAGATCCAAATACAAACAATATGTAAAGCGTTTGAGCCTTGTTTTTCGAAAAAACTCTATTTTGATACTCTTAACATTGTATTTCCATCTTCTAGGTCTTGCACCACTAAACACATCAAAAAAACAAAATGTCTATCCTAAAAGAAACATAAAACTTGGATTTATCGGATTGGAAGCAATGACTTAAATCTCAAATAGCATCACAACACGACACAAATATCACAATTAGGTGGTAATTATAAGTTGTTTTTCAATTAACGTTTGATTTATCACCGTGAAAGTCCCAACATCAACAATTCATATCCTGAATAAGACAACCCAATACACGGGGATGTCTTTACACTTGCTTTCACTCAACACATTTTGTTGTACTTTAAGTAGCACTTTCATCAACGTTCTTACCTTAGGCAGGGGTATTGATGGATCGATTTGGGTTTTGTTATTGATCAAATTTAAAATAAAATTAATTAAATTAAATATAATATACATTTATTGGATTGATTATTATCAATTACTAATCATACACGAAAATAAAATACAAAGTGGAATAATAGAAAAAAACAAATTAGTTAGCAAATATAGGATAACCAAACAACCCATCAACCACCAGTTATGACCTTGAAAACCTTGAAGAGTTTAATTTTATCCAACAACAAGAAATCCGAAATGGCTACTATTGCTTTTTTTCTTTTTGGTTGTCGGCTTCGATTCGAATTGACCTTTTGTTGAACTTTTTTATTTTAATTTTTTTTCACTTTCATAAATAAATAAAAATATCTATAAGATATTCAAATTGTTCATAAAACATAATATATTATGTATATTTAATTAAAGATATGTATATTCTTTTGTTTTGTTTGAACAAAATAAAACTCAATAAAATATTATTGATTTAAATTTTTTTTGAAACGAAAACCAAATAAAAGTTAATTATACAGCAAACACAAGAATCATATTTGTATGTTATAACTATAGTTTGCATAATTGCGTTCCATAACAAATTGTTTGCTATGGAGCTTTTGATTTGTATAATTTGCTACAAACATCCAATTTTATACCAATTGTTCATTTTCGTATAAATTCATTTATACAATTTGTATAATAAGATCTGTATTTGTATAATTATAAGTGTATAAGATGAATATATATATATATATATATATATATATTTGTATTTGTATATACATTTTTTTCTCGCTTTATACAAACACAAACACATTTTATACCGAAATGTATAAAATTACTAATTGTATACCGAAAATGACTAATTGTATGTCGAATCAGATGGCAAAAAAATGAGATATTTGCTGCGAATTACAATTAAAATAAACTATGGTTATATCATTTAATTTGAATTAATAGTTTGGTATTTCATACTACAATTTTCCCATTATTTAATCATCCCGATTTAGTTTAATTTTTGGATTGGATGGGATTTTACCCTCAGCGTGAGAACCCCTACGGGTATGTAGTGTGACTCTGTGTGAGGGAGTGATCATAAATTTGTTTCGTAGGTATACTTGATCCCTTATTAATTAAAAAAAGAAGTAAAAGTAAGGTTAATATAGTTAGAGAGAGGAGTTAAGTTATATTGTACTCCTAGTAGAGTAGAATATATTAGTAGGAGTAAAAGAAAATTTAATTGGGATGCTACCAGTGCGATGACAAGGACGAGCTCACATGAACCCAACCAGATAATTCGTGGGCCCCGACCCAACGAGCAAATGAACTCGGAAGGAAGGAAGAAAGTCTAAAAGAGAATAACTAGAATGAAATTTACCTAACTTAAAAAAGAAGATTCCACCCACTTAGACAAATTACCCACGTACCTTGTCTCTCTCTATCTCTCCCTCCTTCCCTCTCACACACAGACACAAAGAAGAAGAGAGAAGAAAGAGGCGGCTTTTGAATCTGACTACTCCGGAATGGGTGATAATTAATGAGAGTCATCACGGCCTCTTTGAGGACGACAACAAAGAGTATTCTAGTTTATGAGGATACTCTTTCTTTCAACCCTAGCTAGCTAGTTCCAGTTCCTCTCACACTAATAACTACTGGACGCAATTACTTTTTTCCTATCACATCTTCTCTAATTAGATCTATGCTGGGTCCTAGATCATGAATTTCTTCGATCAAGGAGGTACACGCCCATTTTCTCATTCTTCTTCTTCCAGCCAGAAGATTATAGTTCCTGATTTCTCTTATCAGCAAAGAAGCACCACTAATAATGGTGAAGATAGTACTGATCTCGTGATGAATATGGATCTTGACCCTGCAGATGAAGTTGGTGAAAGTAATACGATTGAGCGAGAACACATGTTCGATAAGGTAGTCACTCCCAGTGACGTCGGCAAGCTCAATCGGTTAGTCATCCCCAAACAGCACGCTGAAAAGTATTTTCCTCTGGATTCCTCTACCAACGAGAAAGGCCTCCTTCTCAATTTCGAAGACAGGAATGGAAAGCCTTGGCGCTTCAGATATTCCTATTGGAATAGCAGTCAAAGCTATGTAATGACCAAAGGTTGGAGCCGCTTCGTCAAGGAGAAGAAGCTCGATGCTGGGGATATTGTCTCATTTCAGCGTGGAGTCGGTGAATTGGGCAAGGATCGTCTCTTCATCGACTGGAGGCGCCGTCCAGACGCCCCCGACCATCTCCACTACACCCACTTCACTAATCATCATCTCCATAATACCTTGTACAGCTCTAATATTCAGTACCCAGCTGCTGCTGCTTGGAATCGTCCTCTCTTTTTGCAGCCTCCTCCTCCTCCTGACCATTCACATTTACAATATTCCCTGGAACCTGCAGCTGGCAGCATGTCTCATCATCATCAACAACAATCTCACGGATCCAGTCCTAATTATTACTACGACACTTGTAATTTCAACAACAGCCGTACAGCCGTGGTAAATGGAAACCCTTGTCCGAGCGGGTCAGTAGTTTATCTCAGATCGGGGTCAGCCCAAGTCCCACAACAGGCTGGGTTAATGAAATTAAGAGGTCATAGTAATAGTACTAGTGGCAGGGTTGTGGAGCCAGTGGTGTTCGACTCCGTACCGGTTGTTCAAGGCAAGGCAGCAGCAAAGCGATTCAGGTTGTTCGGTGTGAATATGGACTGTCCCATCTCAGACTCGGATGAATCATGTGAAATCACGTCCTCGTCTTCTCCCTTGCCTAATCCCGCCACTACAGCAACTTATTCTCATGTCCCCCAATTTTCATCATTATCATTCAGAACTTTTAACAACTATGATACCAACCCGCCGGCAGCCACCGAAGAAGAATCGTTCGACAAAGGCAAGGCATCCATGTCCTTGAATTTGGATTTGGATATTTGATAATTCCACAAGTGTAAATTGAAGAGAATTAACCTAAGTGGAAAACAATGTCCAAGTTGAATTTGTGTAATAATACGATTATGAAATATTTTGCAAATACTAGTAAAATATCACACTATAGCTGGTTATTTTATGTTTGATTTTTCAAGTGGGTAATGTAGTCATTCAGTGATTAAAAACAAGAAAAAAAAGAGCCTTATTACTTAATTATACATGCGTTTTCTATTTACTTATATTCATAAATATGTTTCCTTATCTCTCTCTAACAAACTTTGCTGTATTGATTTCCCAGTGGGAATGCATAACTAGCTCCTCTCGCCGTCAGTCAGGCTAATGAATGATGGGATCCGAAGGGAATTAACAAAAGTCGTGCTTTCTTTTTCATCATTCATGAATGAATTTTGTTTTTATTACCTTTGGTAGGTTGTTGTTCTTGTCGCTGCTTCGTTGGGCACGCCCCCCAGGTACTGCGATTGCTTCAGATCTAGCTAGCTAGCTAGCTAGCTTTTATAAAAGGTACGTACATAACATTTCATCTTGACTAACTTGGCCATCTATCATCAACTGATCATGCGAGCTACCTACTTCTAAAGTTGCTTCTACTAGTATGTATGTTTAATTTCTTCACTCACTAGTCACTAGTCATCATATATATCATTGTTTTTTTAAAATCTTAGTAACTTCTTCCTGTCACATTTATATGTATGCCTTTTTTATTCTAAAAAGCTAACAAATCAACGTGCCTCAGCCCAGTCTTGTTAATTAAGAGAAACAACATCAACAACAATAACATACCCAATAGAATCCCACCAGTGGGGTTGGAGAGATTAGAATGTATGCAAATTTTATCACTACGTCATGATGGTAGATAAACTGTTTTCAAAAGACCCTTAGCTTTAGCAATTCTAGAAACAAAAAAAATTAAAATATATTGAGTCACAAGAAAACAATCAAAATTTACCGGGGCAAAAGCAAAACAGTGCAATAATTGAAACATAATACGCAACATATTAAAGTAGAGTAATGGAAACAATAATAAATATTGATGGTTATAAAAAAAACAAGTATATTACAACTAGTACGATGACAAACACCAACCACTCTAATTACGACAACACTACACTACCTACTATAACCTTCTACTCTAGTACATGTCCTCCACACCCTCCTATCTAAGGTTATGTCCTCAATAATCTGGAGCTGATCATGTCATATCACATTTTCTCTAATACTTCTTCGGTCTATCTCTGCCTTTCCCCGTACCCTCTAGCCAACCTCTCGCACCTCCTTACTGATGCATCCACTCATCTCCTCTTCACATAATCTAACCATCTCAATCTCGCCTCTCTCATCTTGTCCTCCACGGAGGCCAGTACTCCCACCTTATTCTGAATGTCCTCATTCCTAATCTTATCTCTCCTAGTATGACCACATATCCACCTTAGTATCTTCATCACTGCATACATCTGTTGAACATGAGAGTTTTGTTTGAAAATGGTACTCCTATATATTTGTATCTGAAATCAAATACGGGGAGGAAGGTAAACCCCTTTTCTAAATTGTCTCCTTCCTTTAAACAATTAATTAGCTGCCTCTAACATACTTTTTTTTTTAATCTTTCCTAGTAGTGCACATATATTAAAGATCTCTACGATATATATTTACACTACTCAGGGTTTGTCATCCGATCGATTTTGAGCTTGGATATACATACAGGATTTTGCTGGTTTGATATTCGAAGTAAGCATTTGCCTTAGGTAAGTCCTCTTTTATTCATTTTATGATACAGAAGCATAATTAGTATTACTCCTTTCGTTTCATCTTTGACGAGTGCATGTGGAGTTTAAGAAAAAAAGAATTGTTGCACATATCACAAGTACATTAAGAACTTGCAGCTTAAACATGTTATATGGTATTTGTATGAATATAAGAGCATATCAAATGTCAAGTGTAATGTTTAATAGTTTCAATATTGAAGGGTGTCATTCCTTTATTGCATTGTTTCGTCCACTCCAATTTTATACCCTCATAAATTCAATGTTAGCCTTACAAATTAATTAACTACCAATCATGATCATGTACGTATTTATAAATCCAAAAACATATTTAACCTTCTAATAATATAATTTCGTTTATTCTCTAGATCTAGTGATTTCCTAACCTTAACATTTCTATGTAAATTGGTATGGTGTTTGCAGAAAGTGTTGCTATATGTTTCTTATACATAATTAATAATGGGAGCTAGCTTGCCCTTGGCCAAAAGAGAGAAATAGATTCTCAGGTAACTAAAACCAAGCTAAGTAGAAATAAAATAATACTAGCTGGCTCTTTTCAGATAATAAATAAACTTAACAATTCGGTAAGTTGTTTTCTTTTGAATAAAAGCACAAAGTTAATTGTCCTTGTTAGTGCGTGTTAACATTAATCTGGATTGAATAGTACACATACTTTAAGTTGTATATTTTTCTCATCTCTCAAAAGCTTAAATTGGATCACTCTTATTTTTTTTTTTTGTTGTTGTTGTCAATAGTTCCGGTGAGGATATATAAATGATGTCAAAAGGTACAAAGCACCTGACCTCTTCAATTCACTACAAGAAAAGAATGAACAAGGTTCAATTTCTACAAATTGGATCACTCTTGAAAGCATAACACAAATTACATAAAAATATAAGAGTTTCAGAAATGTGCATACTTAATCTGTATTCTATTTAGGTATATTTGCATGAAGAATTGAATTTTCTTGGGCATATATATCTCTTTCTTCGATTGTGTTTGGTTCTTTGCTCCAATGTTATTTTGATAAAGGTTCCTTTCCTTGCTAGCAAACATGAGTGTTGACACCGAGTGCACTTTAACCCTGACCAATGTACTGTATCGAAATAGTTATACTCTATGCATATATAAAATTTTAGGCATGGTCATCCAAATTGTCATAGCTATACGCTACCTACAAAAATGTATATAGGGAGACCACCTTAAACTTATCATGTAAATTCAACGAGAGAAGAAAATATAGATGGCCCTATTTATGAAGGAGAGAGAGAAAGAGGAAAGAATTTGAGGAGTATATCATACCATTCTCTACTAAGTCCAAAACATTTTTCTTACACACATGTTTTTAGTACCTTTTCGGCTAGGATTTTGACGGGGCTAGCTAAAAGTTCCGAGTTTACTGGCAGGTCATATCTCTTTTTTTTTTTTTTTTAGTTAAACAATGTAATCTGCTCAAATATTACTAGAAGCAAAAACTGAACCATGCAGTACAGGTAGCATCTTTAAAAGATAGATTAAGTTGAAATCTCAATCTCAAGCAAAATTTCACCTTCGATAAAAAAACTACGTTTACACTCTAATACTTGATAGGTTCAATAACTGCAAGTTGAGGACCGAGCGTCTCCTCAGCAGCCTTCTCGGCCTTAACCCTGAGTTTGGCCAACTGCTTTCTCCTCCCGTATGCTACCTGGGCTCTGTCCTTTCTCTTGTTCTCAAGCTCCTTGATAGTGTCATAATGGTTCCATCCAACCTCTGATGAAAGCTTACCCAAGAGACAGTATTTATGTCCTGCTTGGAGTCTCAACACCTTGAGAGCATCAGGGATGACCATCCTCTTGATTTTGTCATATGGAGGTGGAACACCCTCGTAAACCTTCAAGCGGGCAAGAACAGCTGCTCCACGCTTAGTTTTGTGGGGAATCATCCCACGGATGGTCCTCCAGAGGATCTTAGAGGGAGCACGGAAGTGAATAGGTCCATGAGAAGGCTTAGTATTCATCCTCTTACGAAGGAACCTAAGATACTTCATTTTCTGATGAACAAGTCCACCAGAAAGACAAATCTCTTCACACCTAACAACAACAACTCTCTGTCCATTAAGCAGTTCCTTAGCCAAAATTGATGAGAGCCTACCAAGCATATGGTGACGAGCATCAACCACTATCCTCCTTGCGGAGATTCCTGAACCGGACACCATTTTTGCTTTTCTCTCTTGCTTACCTGTGAAGAAGGGACTGGCAGGTCATATCAAAACAATGATAGAGAGATTTTGATCAAGTGAAAAATTAGTCCCTTTTCTTTAATATCATCAAGTATAAATTTATACGTATCATTAATTAGGCACACAAATGTAAATTTATTTCCAAACTTAGTTCTATCCTTTATAAGAGGGATTTGATCATCCTATGAAAGTGACAAGCTAGAAAGATGTTAGGTGTAAAGTTCTACTAATTAACTCATACCATCAACTTTAATTAATTAATTACATATATAGATAGATGTCTTGACTGCATCAAAAGGCGGTTTCTCATTTTAAGTGCATTCAAAGAATACCATATATTCCTATTTCTTGTTAGACTAATGATGTACACCTTAACTTATGTTTTGACTTTTGTCATAATTGGATCGGCTAAAGGAAGCACAAATGCCTTCATTCTCTATCGCTCTCTCATTTACTCTAGTTTACAACTAGATCTGCAATGTTCAATCTATTTTTTCTTATGCGCAAAATTTGTTAATTATGGGTACAATCATTGCATCAAACATTGTTGTTAATTAAAATCTCATTTTCATTCTTCTGTTTAAAGAAAAACAAGGTCAAAGTGCCTAATTATATTCAATTGGGAAAGTATCAAACTACCAATAGGGAAGGATATAATCCAATAGTCTAAACTACATATATTCTTAAGTAGTTTCGTTGGTTGTCCCATTGTTGATAAATTTATCTAACAAAAAACTATGGCATGTAGTCGTAAATAGTAGAGCTGTCAATATGGGCTAGCCCACCCCATTCGGGCTAATCCATACAGGCTTTGACATTTTACGGGCCAGGCCAGGCTAGCCCATTTTTGGTGTGGGCCAGAAAACGGTCGGCCCAACCCACAAGTACGTGGGCTACAGGCTTGCCGGGCCAGCCCACTTTTTTAAAAGTTATATATTTTTTTATAATTATTAAATTAAATTATAAATTATAATTTAAAAATATTATCATAAATATCGATAAAACAATATTACATGGTGTTAATGTTACTACTTGTTAATCAAATCTACAAATAAAATTATCTTTATAATATTTATTAAGTTTTTTTCAAGTAAAAGTATAAATATCTAAATAGAAATATTAACTTAACTGTTTTGCAATGATCACAATAAAACACAAAAATTATGACAATATTCCAATAATAAAAATCTAAAAAATAAACTCCTTAAAAAAATCATGAAACTTATGGCGTATCTAACACTTCATGAAACCTATGGCGTATCTAACACTTCATGATCATCTTCATCAAGCATATCTGAATCAACTTGTGGGAAGGTTGTCTTAACATCTTCATTTTCATATGCAATTTATATGCGGTTTCAATTAGTTAACTATTAAAAAATAACTAAATTGAGAATTATAATATTTAAATGTATACAAAAATATATTACCAGTTTGAGAAAAATCATGTAACCAGTTTCGAGTAGCAACAAGTGTTTGGACATTTTCATGGTGGATGCAACTTCTATACTTAGTGATTTCCTAAAAAACTTTAAATAGATTTTGAGTTTGGATCTCTTTAATTTTAAATTTTAATATTATATTATATTTTTTAATTAATTTGTATTAGCCCACGGGCTGGCCCTACCTATATTTCTCAAGCCCCACAAATCAGCGGGCTTATTCACGTCGGGCTAAAAATCTTTTTTTTTAAATGGGCTCCAAAATTTTTAGCCCAGTCCTATTAAATTCCCGGTTAGGCCAGGCCGGCCCAACAGGCCTAGCCCATATTGACGGCTCTAGTAAATAGAGAATAATATAGGGGTTTGTGGATGACTGATATAGAGAAAATGATCAAAATGGTCCTTAATGTATGGCTTTGATTCCATTTGGTCCTTAATGTATGGACTTGATGGAAATGGTCCTTTATGTTTCATAAATTGTGATCAATTTGGTCCTTAACCCTAAAATTAATATTATTTTGCCGTCAAAATACACGGAATATGTAAAAGATGCGCTCGTTCAAGACTTTCCTTCCCCTGTTTCCAAAAATTCCAAAATGGCACGTCAATTTTTTTAACCAAAAGGGCAAAATCGCTCCTAACGGAGCGATTTTCTTCTGACAAAATTGACGCTGTTACTCCTTTTAAAAACATAAAAATCGCTGCCAGTCCAAAAAAAAAATTCTTTTTTCTTTAAAATCGCTGCTGTGATTTTTTTTTTTAACAACCGAGGAATGCTTAAAAAATAATGGAAATCGCTCCACGTGTAGCAATTTTAGTTATATTTTTTTTTTAAATAATCGCTGCCATTAAAATTTTAGGGTTAAGGACCAAATTGATCACAATTTATGATACATAAATGACCATTTCCATCAAGTCCATACATTAAGGACTAAATGGAATCAAAGCCCATACATTAAGGACCATTTTGGTCATTTCTCTCGACTGGTATAGCTCATCACTATTTATCTAAAGAAAAAAAAAGAGACTTGCCTAGAAAATGACGTGAGAGAATCACTTGATATATGAATAAATATTTACCGAGCGTATAAAAAAATAGTTATAAAATCGCATAAATCCTATAAATAGGCCCAAGTGTTTAAAAATTTCTCAAAAATGGTGAGATTGTACATATTGTGTCACGACCCAAGGATACCCCTAGACGTAACATGACACATAGTGTTGGAAAAATGATTCTAGTATCTCAAAAAGACTTGTTAATAATATTGTCTAAGGTTTATTCCTTCATTACTTATTAATGAGTATGTTATTTAACATATTTCTACCATAAATATTTGAGAGAATTATCTTACCATTGAATGGTTTTGACTTGGTCTCATTGCTATAAATTAGCTGTTACCATTCTCAAATTGCCAACTATATCATACCTATTCATTAGCCTAATTAATTCTCCCATTAATCATTAGACAATTACCTACTATGACCGTTGGAGGCCTTGTGGAATTGCCATATAAATGTGGTCTTTCTCTATCACAATGAGAGGGGAACAATATACATTCTGAGAATAAATCATTCCTCCTATATTCTATTGGTGTGCTAGGTTTTGTTGTTTAAATCTTTGTTAGTTTCTTGCTCCTAGTTTTATACTAGAAGAGCTTGTTGAATCCTGGGGGATACACCTATACCGAGTAAAATATCCTTAAGGACAGTGTCTTTCGACACACCTCAAGCTTGAAGAATTCCCTACAAAGTTCATGGTGAAGTATAAGTCTTGGTGAACTCCATATGATCAAGTGTTCTTCAATAAGGTATTTTCTGTAATATTTCCAACACATAGGACCCCGAAAGGAACCATGTAAGCCACTTAACATATCATAACATAAGAAAATGGGCAAAATGAGTGGTTTACCTGCTCCGGAGATCGTTTGACCGTGAAAATGGGTCGTTTTGGTCGTAAGGGCCAACTGTCTCCATAGCTAAGGTCTTAATGGATGTCCATGAAAAATTTCAACAAAAATGAGGTCGGAATTCTGGATCACCAAAACGGATGGTGAACTATAGCACACGAAAATCAGAAAAATGGGGGGGGGGGGTTTACCAGCTTCGGGGCTCGTTTGACCTTGAAAATGAGTTGTTTTGGCCGTGAGGGCCAACTTGAATCCATAACTAAGGTCTTAACGGACATTCATGAAAATTTTTGGCAAAAATAAGGTCGGAATTCCAGATTTTTAAAAATTCCATGGACTATAGCACACGAAGATTGGCAAAATGGGTGGTTTACCTGCTCCGGGGATCGTTTGGCCTTGAAAATGAGATGTTTTGGCCGTGAGGGATAACAGGCTCCATAACTAAGGTCAAAAGGGACGTCCACGAAATATTTTGGCAAAAATGAGGTCGAAATTTCGGATCACCAAAATATTTGTGGGCAATAGCACACGAAAATCGGCAAAATGAGGGGTTTACTTGCTCTAGGGCTCGTTTGTCCTTGAAAATGGGCCATTTTGGCCGTGAGGGCCAACTGGCTCCATAGCTAAAGTCTTAACGGACGTCCATGTAAAATTTTGGCAAAAATGAGGTCGGAATTATGGATCACCAAATAATATGGTGAAATGGGGGTTGACCTGCTCTAGGGCTCGTTTGACCTAGAAAATGGGTCGTTTTGGCCGTGAGGGCCACCTGGCCCCATAGGTAAGGTCATAAGGGACGTCTAGGAAAAATTTTGGCAAAAATGAGGTCAGAATTTCGGATCACCAAAATATTTGTGGACTATAGCACACGAAAATCGGCAAAATGAGGGGTTTACCTGCTCTAGGGCTCGTTTGACCTTGAAAATGGGTCATTTTGGCCGTGAGGGCCAACTGGCTCCATAGCTAAGGTCTTAACAGATGTCCAAGTAAAATTTTGGCAAAAATAAGGTCGAAATTCTTGATCACCAAATAATATGGTGAACTAAAGCACACAAAAATCGGCAAAAGGGGGTTGACCTGCTCTAAGGCTCGTTTGACCTAGAAAATGGGTCGTTTTGGCCGTGAGGGCCAACTGGCCCCATAGGTAAGGTCTTAACGGATGTCCAGGTAAAATTTTGGCAAAAATGAGGTCGAAATTTCGTATCGCCAAAAAAATGGTGAACTATAGCATATGAAAATTGGTAAAAGTGGGGGTTTACCTGCTCTGGGCTCGTTTGACCTTGAAAATGGTCCGTTTTGGCCGTCAGGGCCAACTGGCTCCATATGTAAGGTCTTAACGGACCTCCAGGTAAAATTTTGGCAAAAATGAGGTCGAAATTCCGGATCAACAAAAAATCCATGGACTATAGCACACGAAAATTGGTAAAATGGGGGGTTTACCTGCTCTAGGGATTGTTTGACCTTAAAAATGGGCGATTTTGGCCATGAGGGACAACTGGTTCCATAGTCTTAACGGACGTCCAGGTAAAATTTTAGCAAAAATGAGGTCGGAATTCTGGATCACCAGAAAATTATGGACTATACCACACGAAAATTGGTAAAATGGGGGATTTACCTGCTCTAGGGTCGTTTGACCTTGAAAATGGGCCATTTTGGTCGTGTGGGCCAACTAGCTCTATACGTTAGGTCTTAATAGACGTCCAGGTAAAGTTTTGACAAAAATGAGGTCAGAATTCCTGATCACCAAAAAATTTGTGGACTATAGCACACGAAAATCGGTAAAATGGGGGGTTTACCTGCTCTAGGGGTCGTTTGACCTTGAAAATGGGCCATTTTGGCCGTGAGGGCCAACTAGCTCCATAGGTAAGGTCTTAACGGACGTCCAGGTAACATTTTGGCAAAAATGAGGTTGGAATTCCGGATCACCAAAAAATCATTGGACTATAGCACATGAAAATCAGAAAAATGGGGGGTTTACCTGCTCTAGGGCTCGTTTGACATTGAAAATGCACCATTTTGGCTGTGAGGACCAACTAGCTCCATAGGTAAGGTCTTAACGGACGTCCAGGTAAAATTTTAGCTAAAATGAGGTCGGAATTCCGAATCAGCAAAAAAAGTTGGTGAACTGTGGCACATGATAATCGGTAAAAGTGGGGGTTTACCTGCTCTAGGCTCGTTTGATCTTGAAAATAGGCCGTTTTGGCCGTTAGGGCTAACTGGCTCCATAGGTAAAGTCTTAACGGACGTCCAGGTAAAATTTTGGCAAAAATAAGGTCGAAATTACGGATCACAAAAAATGTGTGGACTATAGCACACGAAAATTGGTAAAAATAGGGGGTTTAACTACTCTAGGGCTCGTTTGTCCTTGAAAATGGGCCATTTTGGCCGTGAGGGCCAACTGGCTCCATAGGTAAGGTCTTAACGGACATCCAGGTAAAATTTTGGCAAAAATGAGGTCGGTATTCGGGGTCACCAAAAAAGCTGTGGACTGTAGCACACGAAAATTGGTAAAATGGGGAGTTTACCTGCTCTAGGGCTTGTTTGACCTTGAAAATGGGTCATTTTGGCCGTGAGGGTCAACTGGCTCCATAGATAAGGTCTTAACGGACGTCCAGGTAAAATTTTGGCAAAAATGAAGTCGAAATTCTAAATCACCAAAAAAATGGTGAACTACAGCACATGAAAATCGATAAAAGTTGGGGTTTATCTGCTCTGGTTTCGTTTGACCTTGAAAATGGGCCGTTTTGGCCGTCAAGGCCAACTGGCTCCATAGGTAAGGTCTTAACGGACGTCCAGGTAAAATTTTGGCAAAAATGAGGTAGGAATTATGGATCACCAAAAAAGCTGTGGACTAGCATACAAAAATCGGTAAAATAGGGGGGTTTACCTGCTCTAGGGCTCGTTTGACCTTGAAAATGGGTCATTTTGTCCATGAAGACCAATTGGCTCCATAGATAATGTCTTAACGGATGTCCAGGTAAAATTTTGGCAAAAATGAGGTCGGAATTCTGAATCACCAAAAAGGATGCTGAACTATAGCATATGAAAATCGGTAAAAGTGGGGGTTTACCTGATCTGGGGTCGTTTGACTTTTAAAATGTGTCGTTTTGACCGTCAGGGCCAACTAGCTCCATAGGTAAGGTCTTAACGGATGTCCAGGTAAAAGTTTGGCAAAAATAAGGTCGAAATTTCGGATCACCAAAAAATTCGTGAACTATAGCACACGAAAATCGGTTAAATGGGGGTTTACCTGCTCTAAGGCTCGTTTGACCTTGAAAATTGGTCATTTTGGCAGTGAGGGCCAACTTGCTTCATAGGGAAGGTCTTAAAGGACCTCCAGGTAAAATTTTGGCAAAAATGAGGTCGGAATTCCGGATTACCAAAAAATCAGTGGACTATAGCACACGAAAATTGGTAAAATAGAGGTTTACCTGATTTAGGGCTCGTTTAACATTGAAAAGGCGCCATGTTGGCTGTGAGGGTAAATTGGCTCCATAGGAAAGGTCTTAACAGACGTTCAGGTAAAATTTTGGCAAAAATGATGTTCGAATTCTGAATCACCAAAAACTATGGTGAACTATAGCACATGAAAATCGGTAAAAGTAGGGTTTACCTGCTCTGGACTCGTTTGACCTTGAAAAAGGTCCGTTTTGGCTGTTAGGGCCAACTGGCTCTATATGTAAGGTCTTAACGGATGTCCACGTAAAATTTTTGCAAAAATGAGGTTGGAATTCCGGATCACCAAAAAAGATGGTGAACTATAGGACACGAAAGTCAGTAAAATGGGGGGTTTACCTGTTCTAGGGATCGTTTGACCTTGAAAATGGGCCATTATGGCCGTGAGGGCCATCTGGATCCATAGATAAGGTCTTAACAGACGACCAGGTAAAATTTTGGCAAAAATGAGGTCGGAATTTTGGATCACCAAAAAAGATGGTGCACTATAAGACACAAAAATCGGTAAAATTGGGGGTTTACCTTCACTAGGGATAGTTTGACCTTGAAAATGGGTCATTTTGGCCGTGATGACCAACTGGATCTATAGGTAAGGTTTTAACGGACATCCATATAAACTTTTGGTAAAAGGAGGTCGAAATTTCTAATCACCATAAAAGATGGTGAACTATAGCACATGAAAATCGATAAAAGTGGGGGTTTACCTGCTTTGGAGTAGTTTGAACTTGAAAATGGTCTGTTTTGGCCGTTAGGGCCAACTGGCTCCATAGGTAAGGTCATAACAGATGTCCAGGTAAAATTTTAGCAAAAAGGAAGTCAGAATTCTGGATCATCAAAAAATATGTGGACTATAGCACAAGTAAATTGGTAAAATGGGGGGTTTACCTGCTCTAGAGCTTGTTTGACCTTGAAAATGGGCCATTTTGGCCGTGAGGGCCAAGTGGATCCATAGGTAAGGTCTTAACGGACGTCGAGGTAAAATATTGGCTAAAATGAGGTCGGAATTCCAGAATCACAAAAAAAGATGGTGCACAATAGCACATGAAAAAGGTAAAAGTGGGGGTTTACCTGCTCTGGGCTCGTTTGACCTTGAAAATGGGCCGTTTTGGAAATCAGGGCCAAATGGCTCCATAGGTCAGGTATTAACGGACGTCCAGGTAAAATTTTGAAAAAAATAAGGTCGGGATTCTAGATCCCCAAAAAATTCGTTGACTATATCACACCAAAATCGGTAAAATGGGGGGTTTACCTGTTCTAGGGCTTGTTTGACATTGAAAATGGGCTATTTTGGCCGTGAGGGCCAACTTGTTCAATATGTAAGGTCTTAACGGACGTCTAGGAAAAATTTTGGTAAAAATGAGGTCAAAATTCTGGATTAGTAAAAATGATGGTGAACTATAGCACCCGAAAATCGGCAAAAGGGGGATTTACCTGCTTTAGGGCTCGTTCGACCTTGAAAATGGGCCGTTTTGGCCATGAGGGCCAACTGGCTCCATAGATATCATCTTAACAGACGTCCAGGAAAATTTTGGCAAAAAATGAGGTCGAAATTCTGGAACACCAAAAAATCCGTGGACTATAGCACACAAAAATTTGTAAAATTGGGGGTTTATATGCTCTAGGGGTCGTTTGACCTTTAAAATGGGCCATTTTGGTCATGATGGCCAACTGGCTCCATAGGTAAGGTCTTAAAGGACGTCCATGTAAATTTTTGGCAAAAATGAGGTCGGAATTCCAGATCACCAAAAAATCAGTGGACTATAGCACACAAAAATTGGTAAAAATGGGGGGTTTACCTGCTCTAGGGCTCGTTTGACCTTGAAAATGGGCCATTTTGGTCGTGAGGGCCAACTGGCTCCATAGATAAGGTCTTAACGGACGTCTAGGTAAAATTTTGGCAAAAATGAGGTCGAAATTCTGAATTACCAAAGAATCCATGGACTATAGCACACGAAAATTAGTAAAATGGAGGTTTACCTGTTCTAGGGCTCGTTTGACATTGAAAATGCTTCATTTTGGTTGTGAGGGCCAACTGACTTCATAGGTACGGTCTTAACGGACATCCAGGTAAAATTTTGCAAAAAATGAAGTCGAAATTCTGAATCACCAAAAAAGATGGTGAACTATAGCACATGAAAATCGGTAAAAGTGGGGTTTACTTGCTCTGGACACGTTTGACCTTGAAATGGGCCGTTTTGGTCGTGAGGGCCAACTGGCTCCATAGGTAAGGTCTTAAAGGACGGCCAGGTTAAATTTTGGCAAAAATGATGTCAAAAATTCGGATCACCAAAAAATCAGTGGACTATAACACACGAAAATCGGTAAAATGGGGGGTTTACCACCTCTAGGGCTCGTTTGACATTGAAAATGCGCCATTTTGGCCATGAGGGCCAACTGGCTCCATAGGAAAGGTCTTAACGGACGTCCTGGTAAAATTTTGGCAAAAATGAGGTTGGAATTCCGAATCACCAAAAAAGATGGTGAACTATAGCACATGAAAATCGGTAAAAGTGGGGCTTTACCTGCTCTGGTCTCGTTTATACTTGTAAATGGGCCGTTTTGGCCGTTTGGGCTATCTGGCTCCATAGGTAAGGTCTTAACGGACGTCCAGGTAAAATTTTGGCAAAAATGTGGTCGAAATTCTGGATCACCAAAAAATTTGTTGACTATAGCACACGAAAATTGGTAAAATAAGGGGTTTATCTGCTCTGGGCTTGTTTGACCTTGAAAATGGTCCGTTTTGGCCGTCAGGGCCAACTGGCTCTATAGATAGGTCTTAACGGATGTCCAGCTAAATTTTTGGCTAAAATGAGGTCGGAATTCTGGATCACCAAAATATCTGTGGACTATAGCACACGAAAATTGGTAAAATGGGGGGTTTACCTGCTCTAGGGATCGTTTGACCTTGAAAATGGGCCATTTTGGTCGTGTGGGCCAACTAGCTCCATACGTTAGGTCTTAATGGACGTCCAGGTAAAGTTTTGACAAAAATTAGGTCGAATTTCTGGATCACCAAAAAATCCATGGATTATAGCATACGAAAATCTTTAAAATAAGGGGTTTACCTGCTTTAGGGCTCGTTTGACTTTGAAAATAGCCCATTTTGGCCGTGAGGGCCAACTGGATCCATAGGTAAGGTCTTAACGGACATCCAGGTAAAATTTTGGCAAAAATGAGGTCGGAATTCCAAATCACCAAAAAATATGGTGAACTATATCACATTAAAATAGGTAAAAGTGGGGGTTTACCTGCTCTGGGTTCGTTTGACCTTGAAAATGGGTCGTTTTGGCCGTCAGGGCCAACTGACTCCATAGGTAAGGTCTTAGCGGACGTCCATTTAAAATTTTGGCAAAAATGAGGTCGAAATTCCGAATCACCAAAAAATTCATGGACTATAGCACACGAAAAAAGGTAAAATGGGGGGTTTTCCTGCTCTAGGGCTGGTTTTACTTTGAAAATGGGCCATTTTGGCCGTGAGGGCCAACTGGATCCATATATAAGGTCTTAACGGACGTCTAAGTAAAATTTTGGCAAAAATGAGGTCGAAATTCCGGATCAGCAAAAAATTCATGCACTATAGCACATGTAAATTGGTAAAATGGGGGGCTTACCTGCTCTAGGGCTCGTTTGACCTTGAAAATGGGTCATTTATGCTGTGAGGGCCAACTGGCACCATCAGTAAGGTCTAACTGGACGTCAAGGGAAGATTTTGGCAAAAATAAGGTCGTATTCTGGATCACCAAAAAAGATGGTGAACTATAGCACACGAAAATCGACAAAATAGGGGGTTTATTTGCTCTAGGGCTCGTTTGACCTTGAAAATGTGACATTTGGCCATGAGGGCCAACTGGCTCCATAGATAAGGTCTTAACGGACGTCCAGGTAAATTTTGTAAAAAATGAGGTCGAAATTCCAAATCACCAAAAAAAATGGTGAACAATAGCACATGAAAATCGGTAAAAGTGGGGGTTTATTTGTTTTGGGCTCGTATGACCTTAAAATGGGCCGTTTTGGCCGTTAGGGCCAACTGGCTCCAAAGGTAAGGTCTTAACGGACATCCAGGTAAAATTTTGGCAAAAATGAGGTCGAAATTCCGGATCAGCAAAAAATCTGTGGACTATAGCACACGAAAATCTGTAAAATGGGGCGTTTACCTGCTTTAGGGATCGTTTGACCTTGAAAATGGGCCATTTTGGCCGTTAGGGGCAACTGGCTCTATAGGTAAGGTCTTAATGGACGTCGATTTAAAATTTTGGCAAAAATGAGGTCGGAATTTTGGATCATCAAAAAATTCGTGGACTATATCACACGAAAATCGGCAAAATAGGGGGTTTACCTGCTTTAGGGCTCATTTGACCACGAAAATGGGTTGTTTTGGCCATGAGGGCCAACTGGCCCCATAGGTAAGGTCTGAACGACGGCCAGGTAAAATTTTAGCAAAAATGAGGTCGAAATTCTGGATAACCAAAAAAATCTGTGGACTATTAGCACACGAATATCGGTAAAATGGAGTGGTTATCCTGCTCTAGGGATCGTTTGACCTTGAAAATGGACCATTTTTGTCGTGAGGGCCAACTGGATCCATAGATAAGGTCTTAACGGACGTCTAGGTAAAATTTTGGCAAAAATGAGGTCGGAATGCCGAATCACCAAAAAAAATGGTGAACTATAGCACATGAAAAGGGGGAAAAGTGGGGGTTTACCTGCTCTGGGTTCGTTTGACCTTGAAAATGGGCCGTTTTGGCCTTCAAGGCCAACTAGCTCTATAGGTAAGGTCTTAACAGACGTCCAGGTGAAAGTTTGGCAAAAATAAGCTCGGAATTTTGGATCACCAAAAAATCTGTGGACTATAGCACACAAAAATTAGTTAAATAGGGGGTTTACCTGCTCTAAGGCTCGTTACGACCATTTGAAAATTCAGCACCTTAAAGATTGAAGGTAGCTTTGAATTTTTGAAACTTCAAACGCCCATAACCCGGGCTTCGGGTGACCGTTTTAGGCAATTTTTTTTTAAATCCGCGTAGTTTTTTGAGATCTATACAACCAAACTACCTAAATGCGGTTTGCACGAACCGATTTTACCAGAAATGCCTTTTACTGATTCTTATACGAGTAGAAATATGATGAGAAAAAAAAGGAAATCCAAATAAAGGAGATGGGTTTTTCAAATAGATCACGAAAAAATACGAGGAATAAAAAAAAATTGCGTCAAACGGACGTTCTAGCCCAAATTTACGACCATTTAAAAATTCAGCACCTTAAAGATTGAAGGTAGCTTTGAATTTATGAAACTTCAAACGCCCATAACTCGGGTCTCGGGTGTCCGTTTCAGGCAATTTTTTTGTTGAATCCGCGTATTTTTTTGAGATCTACGCAACCAATCTGCCTAAAGGCGGTTTGCGCGAGCTAATTTTTCCAAAAATGCCTTTTACTGATTCTTATACGAGTAGAAATATGACGAGAAAAAAAAAGGAAATCCAAATAAAGGAGATGGGTTTTTCAAATAGATCTCGAAAAATTACGAGGGATCAAAAAAAAAATTGCGTCAAACGGACACTCGAGCCCAAAGTTACGACTATCTGCAAATTCAGCATCTTAAAGGTTGAAGGTAGATTTGAATTTATTAAACTTTAAACGGCCATAACTCGGGCCTCGGGTGTCCGTTTCAGGCGATTTTTTTTTGAATCCGCGTAGGTTTTTGATATCTACGTAGAGAAACTGCCTAAAGGCGGTTTGCGCGAGCCGATTTTTCCAAAAACGTCTTTTACTGATTCTTATACGAGTAGAAATATAACGAGAAAAAATAAAGGAAATCCAAATGAAGGGGATGGGTTTTTCAAATAGATCTCGAAAAAATATGATGAATGAAAAAATTTTTGCGTCAGACGGACGCTGGAGCCCGAAGTTACGACCATTTGAAAATTCAGCACCTTAAAGATTGAAGGTAGCTTTGAATTTATGTAACTTTAAACGGCCATAACTCGGTCCTCGGGCGTCCGTTTCAGGCGATTTTTTTTTGAATCCGCATATTTTTTCAAGATCTACGCAACCAATCTTCCTAAGGCGGTTTGCACGAGCTGATTTTTCCTAAAATGCTTTTTACTGATTCTTATACGAGTAGAAATATGACGAGAAAAAAAAAAGGAAATCCAAATAAAGGAGATGGGTTTTTCAAATAGATCTCGAAAAAATACGAGGAATAAAAAAAATTTGCGTCAAACGGACGTTCGAGCCCAAATTTACGACCATTTAAAAATTCAGCACCTTAAAGATTGAAGGTAGCTTTGAATTTATGAAACTTCAAACGCCCATAACTCGGGTCTCGGGTTTCCGTTTCAGGCAATTTTTTTGTTGAATCCGCGTATTTTTTTGAGATCTACGCAACCAATCTTCCTAAAGGCGGTTTGCGCGAGCTAATTTTTCCAAAAATGCCTTTTACTGATTCTTATACGAATAGAAATATGACGAGAAAAAAAAAGGAAATCCAAATAAAGGAGATTGGTTTTTCAAATAGATCTCGAAAAATTACGAGGAATCAAAAAGAAAATTGCGTCAAACGGACACTCGAGCCCAAAGTTACGACTATTTGCAAATTCAGCATCTTAAAGGTTGAAGGTAGATTTGAATTTATTAAACTTCAAACGGCCATAACTCGGTCCTCGGGTGTTCGTTTCAGGCGATTTTTTTTTGAATCCGCGTAGGTTTTTGATATCTACGCAGCGAAACTGCCTAAAGGCAGTTTGCGAGAGCCGATTTTTCCAAAAATGTCTTTTACTGATTCTTATACGAGTAGAAATATGACGAGAAAAAAAAGGAAATCCAAATGAAGGGGATGGGTTTTTCAAATAGATCTCGAAAAAATACGACGAATGAAAAAAAAATTGCGTCAAACAGACGCTGGAGCCCGAAGTTACGACCATCCAAATAAAGAAGATGGGTTTCCCAAATAGATCTCGAAAAAATACGACGAATGAAAAAAAAATTGCGTCAAACGGACGCTGGAGCCCGAAGTTACGACCATCCAAATAAAGAAGATGGGTTTTTCAAATAGATCTCGAAAAATTACAATCAATCGAAAAAAAAAATTATGTCAAACGGACGTTCGAGCCCAAAGTTGCGACCATTTGAAAATTCAGCACCTTAAAGATTGAAGGTAGCTTTGAATTTATGAAACTTCAAACGCCCATAACCCGGACCTCGGGTGTCCGTTTCAGGCGATTTTTTTTATATCCGCATATTTTTTCGAGATCTACACAACCAAACTACCTAAAGGCGGTTTGCGAGAACCTATTTTTCCAGCAATGTCTTTTACTGATTCTTATACAAGTAGAAATATGCTGAGAAAAAAAAAAGAAATCCAAATAACGGAGATGAGTTTTTCAAATAGATCTCGAAAAAATACGAGGAATAAAAAAAATTGCGTCAAACGGACGTTCGAGCCCAAATTTACGACCATTTGAAAATTCAGCACCTTAAAGGTTAAAGTTAGCTTTGAATTTATGAAACTTCAAACGGCTATAACTCGGGCCTCGGGTGTCCATTTCAGGCGAAATTTTTTTTGAATCCGCGTATTTTTTCGAAATCTACGCAACCAAAATGCCTAAAGGAGGTTTGCGCTTGTCGATTTTCCCAAAAAGCCTTTTACTGATTCTTATACGAGCGGAAATATGATGAAAAACATAGAAGGAAATTCATATAAAGGCGATGGCTTTTTCAAGTAGATCGCAAAAAATTACAAGGAATAAAAAAAAAATTGCGTCAAATGGACGCTCGAGCCCAAAGTTACGACTATTTGCAAATTCAGCATCTTAAAGGTTGAAGGTAGATTTGAATTTATTAAACTTCAAACGGCCATAACTCGGGCCTCGGGTGTCCGTTTCAGGCGATTTTTTTTGAATCCGCGTAGGTTTTTGAAATCTACACAGCGAAACTGCCTAAAGGCGGTTTGCGCGAGCCGATTTTTCTTAAAACGTCTTTTACTGATTCTTATACGAGTAGAAACATGACGAGAAAAAAAAAGGAAATCCAAATGAAGCGGATGGGTTTTTGAAATAGATCTCGAAAAAATACGACGAATGAAAATTTTTTTTGCGTCAAACGGACGCAGGAGCCCAAAGTTACGACCATTTGAAAATTCAGCACCTTAAAGATTGAAGGTAGCTTTGAATTTATGAAACTTTAAACGGCCATAACTCGGGCCTCGGGCGTCCGTTTCAGGCGATTTTTTTTGAATCCGCGTATTTTTTCAAGATCTACGCAACCAATCTTCCTAAAGGCGGTTTACGCGAGCTGATTTTTTCCCAAAATGCTTTTTACTGATTCTTATACGAGTAGAAATATGACGAGAAAAAAAAAGGAAATCCAAATAAAGGAGATGGGTTTTTCAAATAGATTTCGAAAAAATACGAGGAATAAAAAAAAATTGCGTCAAACGGACGTTCGAGCCCAAATTTACGACCATTTGAAAATTCAGCATCTTAAAGATTGAAGGTAGCTTTGAATTTATGAAACTTCAGACGCCCATAACTCGGGTCTCGGGTGTCCGTTCCAGGAGATTTTTTTGTTGAATCCGCGTATTTTTCTGAGATCTACGCAACCAATCTGCCTAAAGGCGGTTTGCGCGAGCTAATTTTTCCAAAAATGTCTTTTACTGATTCTTATACGAGTAGAAATATGACGAGAAAAAAAAAAGAAATCCAAATAAAGGAGATGGGTTTTTCAAATATATCTCAAAAAATTACGAGGAATCAAAAAATAAATTGTGTCAAACGGACGTTCGAACCCAAAGTTACGACAAGTTTAAAATTCTGCACCTTAAAGATTGAATGTAGCTTTGAATTTATGAACTTCAAACGCCCATAAATCGGACCTCGGGTGTTCATTTCAGGCAATTTTTATAAGAATCTGCGTACTTTTTCGAGATCTACGTAAGCAAACTTCCTAAAGGCGGTTTGCGCGATCTGTTTTTTCCAAAAATGTCTTTTACTGATTCTTATACGAGTAGAAATATGAGGAGAAAAGAAAAAGGAAATCCAAATAAATGAGATATGTTTTTCAAATACCTTTGGAAAAATTACGTGGAATCAAAAAAAAAATTGTGTCAAACGGACGCTCGAGCCCAAAGTTACGACCATTTGAAAATTCAGCATCTTAAAGGTTGAAGGTAGCTTTGAATTTATGAAACTTCAAACGGCAATAACTCTGGCCTCGGGTGTCCGTTTCAGGCGATTTTTTGTTGAATCCGCATTTTTTTTTATATCTACGCAACCAAACTGCCTATAGGTGGTTTGCGCGAGCCGATTATTCCAAAAATGTCTTTTACTAATTCTTATACGAGTAGAAATATGACGAGAAAAAAAAAGGAAATCCAAATGAAGGGGATGGGTTTTTCAAATAGATCACGAAAAAATACGATGAATAAAAAAAAATTGTGTCAAACGGACGCTCGAGCCCAAAGTTACGACCATTTGAAAATTCAGCATCTTAAAGGTTGAAGGTAGCTTTGAATTTATGAAACTTCAAACGGCCATGACTTGGGCTTCGGGTGTCCGTTTCAGGTGATTTTTTTTTTGAATATATGTATTTTTTTGATATCTACGCAACCAAATTGCCTATAGGCGGTTTGCGCGAGTCGATTTTTTCAAAAATGTCTTTTACTGATTCTTATACGAGTAGAAATATGACGAGAAAAAAAAGGTAATCCAAATGAAGGTGATGAGTTTTTCAAATAGATCTCGAAAAAATACGAGGAATCATAAAAAAAATTGCTTCAAACGGACGCTCGAGCCCAAAGTTATGACCATTTGAAAATTCAGCATCTTAAAGGTTGAAGGTAGCTTCGAATTTTTGAAACTTCAAACGGCCATAACTCGGGCCTCGTGTGTCCATTTAAGGCGAATTTTTTTTAATCCATGTAGTTTTTCGATATCTACGCAACCAAATTGCCTAAAGGCGATTTGCTAGAGCCGATTTTTCCAAAAATGCCTTTTACTGATTCTTATACGAGTAGAAATATGACGAGAAAAAAAAGGAAATCCAAATGAAGGGGATGGGTTTTTCAAATAGATCTCGAAAAAATACGATGAATCAAAAATAAAAATTGCGTCAAACGGACGATCGAGCCCAAAGTTACGACCACTTGAAAATTCACCATCTTAAAGGTTGAATGTAGCTTTGAATTTATGAAACTTCAAACGTCCATAACTCGGGCCTCGGGTGTCCGTTTCAGGCGATTTTTGTTTTGAATCAGCATAGTTTTTTGAGATCTACGCAACCAAACTGCCTAAAGGCGGATTGCGTGTGCCAATTTTCTCAAAAATGCCGTTTACTGATTCTTATATGAGCGGAAATATGATGAAAAAAATAAAAGGAAATTCAAACAAAGGCGATGGGTTCTTCAAATAGATCTCGAAAAAATACGAGGATTCAAAAATTTTTTTTGCGTCAAACGGACGTTCGAGCTGAAAGTTACGACAATTTGAAATTCAGCATCTTAAAGGTTGAAGGTGGCTATGAATTTATGAAACTTCAAACGGCCATAACTCGGGCCTCGGTTGTTCGTATCAGGCAATTTTTTTTGAATCCGCGTATTTTTTCGATATCTACGTGACCAAACTGTCTAAAGGCGGTTTACGTGTGCCGATTATCCCAAAAACGCCTTTTACTGATTCTTATACGAGCGGAAATATGATGAAAAAAATAAAAGGAAATTCAGACAAAGGCGATGGGTTTTTCAAATAGATCTCAAAAAAATACGAGGATTCAACAAAAAAATTGCGTCAAACGGACGTTCGAGCCGAAAGTTACGACCATTTGAAATTCAGCATCTTAAAGGTTGAAGGTGTCTTTGAATTTATGAAACTTTAAACGGCCATAACTCGTGCCTCGGATATCCGTTTTAGGCGATTTTCTTTTTGAATCCGCGTATTTTTTTGAGATCTACGCGACCAAGATGCCTAAAGGCGGTTTGCGCATGCCGATTTTCCCAAAAATGTCTTTTACTGATTCCTATACGAGTGGTAATATGATGAAAAAAATAAAAGCAAATTCAAACAAAGGCGATAGGTTTTTCAAATAAATCTCAAAAAAATATGAGGATTCAAAAAAAAAATTGCGTCAAACGGACGTTCGAACCGAACGTTATGACCATTTGAAATTCAGCATCTTAAAGATTGAAGGTGACTTTGAATTTATGAAACTACAAGCGGCCATAACTCGGGCCTCGGTTGTCCGTTTCAGGCGATTATTTGTTATATTCGCGTATTTTTTCGAAATTTGTGCGACCAAATTGCCTAAAGGCGGTTTGCGCGTGTCGATTTTCCCTAAAACGCCTTTTACTAATTCCTATACGAGCGAAAATATGATAAAAAAATAAAAGGAAATTCAGACAAAGGCGATTTGTTATTCAAATAGATCTCGAAAAAATACGAGGATTCAAAAAAAAAATTATGTCAAACGGACGTTCGAACCTAAAGTTACGACCATTTGAAATTCAACATCTTAAAGGTTGAAGGTGGCTTTAAATTTATTAAACTTCAAACGGCCATAACTCGTGCCTCGGGTGTCCGTTTCAGGCGATTTTTTTTTGAATACGCGTATTTTTTCGAGATCTACGCGACCAAACTGCCTAAAGGCGGTTTGCGCGTGCCTAATTTCCCAAAAACGCCTTTTCCTGATTCTTATACGAGCGGAAATATGATGAAAAAAATAAAAGGAAATTCAGACAAAGGCGATAATTTTTCAAATAGATCTAAAAAAAATACGAGGATTCAAAAAAAAAATTGCGTCAAACGGACGTTCGAGCCGAAAGTTATGACCATTTGAAATTCAGCATCTTAAAGGTTGAAGGTGGCTTTGAATTTATGAAACTTCAAACGGCCATAACTGAGGCCTCAGGTGTCCTTTTAAGGCGATTTTTTTTGAATCCGCGTATTTTTTCGAGATCTACGCAACCAAACTGCCTAAAGGCGGTTGGCGCGGCCGATTTTTCGAAAAACGCCTTTTATTGATTCTTACGCGAGCCGAAATATGATGAAAAAAATAAAAGAAATTCAAATAAAGGCGATGGGTTTTTCAAATAGATCTCGAAAAAATACGAGGATTCAAAAAAAAGATTGCGTCAAACGAACGTACGAGCCGAAAGTAACGACCATTTGAAATTCAGCATCTTAAAGGTTGAAGGTGGCTTTGAATTTTTGAAATTTGAAACGGCCATAACTGGGGCCTCGTGTGTACGTTTCAGGCAATTTTTTTGTTTGAATCTGCGAATTTTTACGAGATCTACCCAACCAAACTGCCTAAAGGCGGTTTGCGCGTGCCGATTTTCCCAAAAACACCTTTTACTGATTCTTACGCGAGCCGAAATATGATGAAAAAAATAAAAGGAAATTCTAATAAAGACGATGGGTTTTTCAAATAGATCTCGAAAAAATACGAGGATTCAAAAAAAAGATTGCGTCAAACGGACGTGCGAGCCGAAAGTTACGACCATTTGAAATTCAGCATCTTAAAGGTTGAAGGTGGCTTCGAATTTATGAAACTTCAAACGGCCATAACTGGGGCCTCGGGTGTCCGATTCAGGCGATTTTTTTTTGAATCCGCGTATTTTTTCGAGATCTACGCATCCAAACTGCCTAAAGGCGGTTGGCGCATGCCGATTTTCCCAAAAACTCCTTTTACTGATTCTTACGCGAGCCGAAACATGATAAAAAAATACAAGGAAATTGTAATAAAGGTGGTGGACTTATCAAATAGATCTCGAAAAAATACGGGGATTCAAAAAAAAGATTGCGTCAAACGGACGTGCGAGCCGAAAGTAACGACCATTTGAAATTCAGCATCTAAAAGGTTGAAGGTGGTTTGAATTTATGAAACTTCAAACGGCCATAACTCGGGCCTCGGGTGTCCGTTTCAGGCAATTTCTTTTTTTGAATCCGCATATTTTTTCGAGATCTACGCAACCAAACTGCCTAAAGGCGGTTTGCGCGTGCCGAGTTTGCCAAAAACGCCTTTTACTAATTCTTATACGAGCCGAAATATGATGAAAAAAATAAAAGGAAATTCAAATAAAGGAGATGGGTTTTTTAAATAGATCTCGAAAATATACGAGGACTCAAAAAAAAGATTGCGTCAAACGGACGTGCGAGCCGAGAGTTACGGCCATTTGAAATTCAGCATCTTAAAGGTTGAAGGTGACTTTGAATTTATGAAACTTCAAACGGCCATAACTCGGGCCTCGGTTGTCCGTTTCAGGCGATTTTTTTTTCGAATCCGCGTATTTCTTCGATACCTACGTAACGAAACCGCCTAAAGGCGTTTAGCGCATGCCGATTTTCCCAAAAATGCCTTTTACTGATTCTTATACGAGCCGAAATATGATATAAAAAATAAAAGGAAATTCAAATAAAAGCGATCTCTTTTTCAAATAGATCTCGAAAAAATACGAGGATTCAAAACAAAGATTGCGTCAAACGGACGAGCGAGCCGAGAGTTACGACCATTTGAAATTCAGCATCTTAAAGGTTGAAGGTGGCTCTGAATTTATGAAACTTCAAACGGCCATAACTCGGGCCTCGGGTGTCCGTTTCAGGCGATTTTTTTTCGAATCCGCGTATTTTTTCGAGATCTACGCAACCAAACTGCCTAAAGGCGGTTTGCGCGTGCCAATTTTCCCCAAAATGCCTTTTACTGATTCTTACGCGAGCCGAAATATGATGAAAAAAATAAAAGGAAATTCAAATAAAGGCGATGGGTTTTTCAGATAGATCTCGAATAAATACGAGGATTCAAAAAAAAGATTACGTCAAACGGACGTGCGAGACGAAAGTAACGACCATTTGAAATTGAGCATCTTAAAGGTTGAAGGTGGCTTTGAATTTTTGAAATTTCAAACAGCCATAACTGGGGCCTCGGGTGTCCGTTTCAGGCGATTTTTTTTTTGAATCCGCGTATTTTTTCGAGATCTACGCAACGACACTGCCTAAAGGATGTTTGCGCGTGCCAATTTTCCCAAAAACGCCTTTTACTGATTCTTACGCGATCCGAAATATGATGAAAAAAAATAAAAGGAAATTCTAATAAAGGCGATGGGTTTTTCAAATAGATCTCGAAAAAATACGAGGATTCAAAAAAAAGATTGCGTCAAACGGACGTGCGAGCCGAAAGTTACGACCATTTGAAATTCAGCATCTTAAAGGTTGAAGGTGGCTTTGAATTTATGAAACTTCAAACGGCCATAACTAAGACCTCGGGTGTCCGTTTCAGGCGATTTTTTTTTGAATCCGCATAATTTTTCGAGATCTACGCAACCAAACTGCCTAAATGCGGTTTACGCGTGCCGATTTTCCCAAAAAGGCCTTTTACTGATTCTTACGCGAGCCGAAATATGATGAAAAAAATAAAAGGAAATTCAGATAAAGTCGATGGGTTTTCTAATAGATCTCGAAAAAATACGAGGATTCAAAAAAAAGATTGCGTCAAATGGACGTGCGAGCCGAAAGTAACGACCATTTAAATTCAACATCTTAAAGGTTGAAGGTGGCTTTTGAATTTATGAAACTTCAAACGGCCATAACTGGGGCCTCGTGTGTCCGTTTCAGGCGATTTTTTTTTGAATCCGCGTATTTTTTCGAGATCTACGCAACCAAACTGCCTAAATGCGGTTTGCGCGTGCCAATTTTCCCAAAAATGCCTTTTACTGATTCTTTCGCGAGCCGAAATATGATGAAAAAAATAAAAGGAAGATCTAATAAAGACGATGGGTTTTTCAAATAGATCTCAAAAAAATACGAGGATTCAAAACAAAGATTGCATCAAACGGACGTGCGAGCCGAAAGTAACGACTATTTGAAATTCAGCATCTTAAAGGTTGAAGGTGGCTATGAATTTATGAAACTTCAAACGGCCATAACTAAGACCTCGGGTGTCCATTTCAGGCGATTTGTTTTTTGAATCCGCATAATTTTTCGAGATCTACGCAACCAAACTGCCTAAAGGCGGTTTGCGCGTGCCGATTTTCCCAAAAATGGCTTTTACTGATTCTTATACGCGTCAAATATGATGAAAAAAATAAAAGGAAATCCAGACAAAGGCGATGGGTTCTTCATACAGATCTCGAAAAAATAAGAGAATTCAAAAAAAAGATTGCGTCAAACGGACGTTCGTGACAAAAGTTACGGCCATTTGAAATTCAGCATCTTCAGGGTGGAAGGTGTCTTTGAATTTATGAAACATCAAACGGCCATAACTCGAGCCTTGGCTGTCCATTTCAGGCGATTTTTTTTTTGAATCGGCGTATTTTTTGGAGACCTACGCAACCAAACTACCTAAAGGCGGTTTGCGCGTGCCGATTTTCCCAAAAACGCATTTTACTGATTCTTATACGCGTCAAAATATGATAAAAAAATAAAAGGAAATTTGGACAAAGGGGATGGGTTCTTCATATATATCTCGAAAAAATAGGAGGTTTCAAAAAAAAGATTGCGTCAAACGGACATTCGTGCCGAAAGTTTTCGGCCATTTGAAATTCAGCATCTTAAGGGTGGAAGGTGGCTTTGAATTTATGAAATTTCAAACGGCCATAACTCGGGCCTCGACTGTCCGTTTCAGGCGATTTTTTTCTTGAATCCACGTATTCTTTAGAGACCTACGCAACCAAACTGTCTAAAGGCGGTTTGCGCGTGCCGGTTTTCCCAAAAATGCCTTTTACTGATTCTTATACGCGTCGAAATATGATGAAAAAAATAAAAGGAAATTCGGACAAAGGCAATGGGTTCTTCATAATAGATCTCGAAAAAATAAGAGGTTTAAAAAAAAAGATTGCGTCAAACGGACGTTCGAGCCGAAAGTTACGGCCGTTTGAAATTCAGCATCTTAAAGGTGGAAGGTGGCCTTGAATTTAGGAAACTTCAAACGGCCATAACTCGGGCCTCGGGTGTCCGTTTCAGGCGATTGTTTTTTTGAATCCGCATATTTTTTAGAGATCTACGTAACCAAACTGCCTAAAGGAGGTTTGCGCGCGCCGATTTTCCCAAAAACGCCTTTTACTGATTCTTACGCGCGTCGAAATATGACGAAAAAAATAATAGGAAAATCAGACAAAGGCGATGGGTTCTTAATATAGGTCTCGAAAAAATACGAGATTTCAAAAAAAAGATTGCCTCAAACGGACGTTCGAGCCGAAAGTTACGGCCATTTGAAATTCAACATCTTAAAGGTGGAAGGTGGCTTTGAATTTAGGAAACTTCAAACAGCCATAACTCGGGCCTCGGGTGTCCGTTTCAGGCGATAGTTTTTTTGAATCCACGTATATTTTTTAGACCTACGCAACCAAACTGCCTAAGGGCGGTTTGCGCGTGCCGATTTTCCCAAAAATGGCTTTTACTGATTCTTATACGCGTCGAAATATGATGAAAAAATTAAAAGGAAATTCGGACAAATGCGATGGGTTCTTCATATAGATCTCGAAAAAATACGAGGTTTCAAAAAAAAGTATGCGTCAAACGGACGTTCGTGCCGAAAGTTTCGGCCATTTGAAATTCAGCATCTTAAGGGTGGAAGGTGACTTTGAATTTGTGAAACTTCAAACGGCCATAACTCGGGCCTCGGGTGTCCGTTTCAGGCGATTTTTTTTTGAATCCGCGTATTCTTTAGAGACCTACGCAACCAAACTGTCTAAAGGCGGTTTGCGCGTGCCGGTTTTCCCAAAAATGCCGTTTACTGATTCTTATACGCGTCGAAATATGAAGAAAAAAATAAAAGGAAATTCAGACAAAGGCGATAGGTTCTTCATATAGATCTCGAAAAAATACGATATTTCAAAAAAAAGATTGCGTCAAACGGACATTCGTGCCGAAAGTTTCGTCCATTTGAAATTCAGCATCTTAAGGGTGGAAGGTGGCTTTGAATTTATGAAACTTCAAACGGCCATAACTCGGGCCTCGACTGTCCGTTTCAGGCGATTTTTTTCTTGAATCCACGTATTCTTTAGAGACCTACGCAACCAAACTGTCTAAAGGCGGTTTGCGCGTGCCGGTTTTCCCAAAAACGCCTTTTACTCATTCTTATACGCGTCGAAATATGTTGAAAAAAATAAAAGCAAATTCAGACAAAGGCGATGGGTTCTTCATATAGATCTCGAAAAAATACGAGGTTTAAAAAAAAAGATTGCGTCAAACGGACGTGCGTGCCGAAAGTCACGGCCATTTGAAATTCAGCATCTTAAGGGTGGAAGGTGGCTTTGAATTTATGAAACTTCAAACGGCCATAACTCGGGCCTCGGGTGTCCGTTTCAGGCGATTTTTTGTT
This sequence comes from Solanum stenotomum, assembly GCF_019186545.1. Lineage (NCBI taxonomy): Eukaryota > Viridiplantae > Streptophyta > Magnoliopsida > Solanales > Solanaceae > Solanum > Solanum stenotomum. The sequence continues at coordinate 57,594,751 of NC_064291.1, forward strand.
TGAATCCGCATATTTTTTCGAGACCTACGCAACCAAATTGCCCAAAGGCGGTTTGCGCGTGCCGATTTTCGCAAAAACGCCTTTTATTGATTCTTATACGCGTCGAAATATGATGAAAAAAATAAAAGGAAATTCAGACAAAGCGATGGGTTCTTCATATAGATCTCGAAAAAATACGAGGTTTCAAAAAAAAATTGCATCAAAC